>NC_067400.1:636541853-636629305 GCF_016432865.1 Antechinus flavipes | reverse complement strand
CAGTTTGGAAAACCAAAACTTTCTCCTCATTTCCAGATAGTGCTTCCTTTTCTGCTTTTCTCTCACTTTACTCAGAAAAGCCCTGTCAGGATCCGGAGGTATGGGTGCATCAGCAGGGCCTAATGAAGCTAAATGAGCTCAGCTTGGAAGGCGCTGATGGTTTTTGCCTATGCTCTGGAGTTTCTGGAGAGGAAGATAAGCCTGGTAACAATGTCATGCCATATTCGTGAGGGCCAGGGATTTGGCTTGCCACAACTCTGAACGTGTGTGTGTGTGTGTGTGTGTGTGTGTGTGTGTGTGTGTGTGTGTGTGTGTGTGTGTGTGTGTGTGTGTGTGTGTGTGTTTGGCAGGAGGGGAAAGACCTGATCGGATCTAACCAAAACCACCTGGAGTTTCTGTTCAAAAATCTCTCTGACATCAGCTTCAGCTGAGATGATGAGGCTGCCTGCCTGGCTCCCAGAGGCCCCATCCACCCACTCACCCTCCCTACTCCCCTCCTCTCCTTCCCACAGGAGTTAAAAGCCCGACAGAGGCAGAGGCGGCGGGCTGAGGCGGCTCCGGACACAATGTTTGCAGGGGGAATAGAGAGAAAAGGTTTGCGGACTCTCAGAGATGGAAGGAATGCTGGCTGCTTTACAGTCTGTTCCTTCAGAGGAGCTTCAAGGGCAGTGAAAGTCTTCATCGAGGGGACCCTTATGGAGAGAGGGGCAGAGGCAAAACGGGAACGGGAAGAGAAGGAGAGCTTTTCAGCCGAAGCGATCAAAGAGCCTGGCTTCCACAGGCTCCAACGGAATAAATAGTACATTGGGTGAAATACTTGCCTTAAACGATGGGAGGTGGTCCACGGGAAAGCTAAATAGATGCTTTGAGATACAAGGGAAGAAGTTTCTGAGGTAAGGCTTGCTGTAGTTTTTATTTCTTGGGGTACGAGGGGAGGCAGCTAGCTAAAAACGCTCCTTGATTTCTCATTCTCTCCTTTCCCCTCCCCCCCTTTTTTTCTGCCTGGGTCCCAACACTTAAAGGTCCCCTGGCCCTGCTTCCTTTACCTTCCCTCTTTTTTTTTTTTTTTTTTTTTTCCCCTGCTACAATGCCTTAGATTACTCTAGATAGACTTATGAAAAATCAGTTCTGTGTGTCTTAAGCAACATTTTCCCTTTTTCAAATGGTCTTTAGCAAAGTGGAACTATACCCAAAGAGTTCCCCTTAGATCCGGCAGTGTTTCTACTGGGTTTATGTCCCAAAGAGATCTGAAAGGTGGGAAAGGGACTTTCCCCATTAGTAAAAATATCTGTGGCAACCCTTTTGGGAGTGGCGAGGCACTGGAAACTGAGTGGCCGCCCATTACTTGGAGAATGATGGAATAAGTGACAGTCTATGAATGTTATGGGATATTATTCTTCTTTAAGAAACAATCAGCAGGATGACCGCAGAGAGGCCTGGAGAGACTTACATGAACTGACATCCACAGTCTCTTTGAACTGTTCTACCTCAGTTTCCTTGCCCTAGTTTCCCTAACTGTCCTGACTGAGTTTCCCTAATTGTTCTGCCTCAATCCTCTTAGAGCAAATGGTCCTCGGTCTTAATGGACAAGTGGGGTGAGGGTGGGGCTTTGCAACTAAGGCTATAAATTGTCAATGTGAGACTCAAGATGAGGGGGAGATCAGACTTCCTGACTCCTAACTCCTTCTGCCCTCAAGAATTTATGAAACCACCCCTCTAAAATATTTCAAAAGCTTAGCCCTTTCCACTGTGGCTTTTGGAAAAATCTCTGGGACCTGGAGCTGGGTTTAAAACCCCCTTTCTTCCGCTGTCCCAAACACACTCCCCCTATCAGTCTCGGTCTTGGTCTCTGCCCCTCTCTCTCTCTCTGCCCCTCTCTCTCTCTCTGCCCCTCTCTCTCTCTGCCCCTCTGCCCCTGTCTCTGCCCCTCTGCCCCTGTCTCTGTCTCTGCCTCTCTGTCTCTGCCTCTCTCTCTCTCTCTCTCTGCCTCCTCTCTCTCTCTCTCTGTCTCTGCCCCCCCTCTGTCTCTCTCTCTCTCTCCTCTCTGCTCTCTCTCTCTCTCTCTCTCTCTCTCTCTCTCTGCCTCTCTCTCTGTCTCTGCCTCTGTCTCTGCCTCTCTGCCTCTCTGCCTCTGTCTCTGCCTCTCTGTCTCTCTGCCCCCCCTCTGTCTCTCTCTCTCTCTGTGTCTCTCTCTGTCTCTGCCCCCCCTCTGTCTCTCTGCCCCCCCTCTGTCTCTCTGCCCCCCCTCTGTCTCTGCCTCTCTCTGTCTCTCTCTCTCTCTCTCCTCTCTCTCTCTCTCTCTCTCTCCTCTCTCTCTCTTCTCTCTCTCTCCTCTCTCTCTCTCTCTCTCTCTCTCTCTCTCTCCGCCTCTCTCTCTGCCCTCTCTCTCTCTCTCTCTCTCGCTCTCTCTCTCTCTCCTCTCTCTGCCCCCCCTCTCTCTCTCTCTGCCCCTCTGCCTGCCCCCCCCTCTCTGCCTGCCCCTCTCTCTGTCTCTGCCCCTCTCTCTCTCTCTCTCTCTGCCCCTCGCCTGCCCCTCTCTCTGTCTCTGCCCCCCCTCTCTCTCTCTCTGCCCCTCTGCCTGCCTCTCTCTCTCTCTGCCTCTCTCTCTCTCTCTCTCTCTGCCTCTCTCTCTTTCTCTATGCCCCTCTCTCTGTCTCTGCCCCTCTGCCTGCCCCTCTCTCTCTGTCTCTGCCCTCCCCTCTCTCTCTGCCCCTCTGCCTGCCCCCCCCTCTCTGCCTGCCCCTCTCTCTGTCTCTGCCTCTCTCTCTCTCTCTCTCTCTGCCCTCTCTCTCTCTCTGCCCCTCTGCCTGCCCCTCTCTCTGTCTCTCCCCCCCCCCTCTCTCTGCCCCTCTGCCTGCCCCCCCCTCTCTGCCTGCCCCTCCTCTCTGTCTCTGCCTCTCTCTCTCTGTCTCTGCCCCCCTCTGTGTGTCTCTGTGTCTCTCTCCTCTCTCTGTGTCTCTCTCTGCCTCTCTCTCTCTCTCTCTCTCTCTCTCTCTCTCTCTCTCTCTCTCTCTGCCCCCCTCTGTGTGTCTCTATGTCTCTCTCTCTCTGTCTGTCTCTCTCTGTCTCTTTCTCCCTCCCTCCCTCCTAGGACCTTATTACAATATTCTGTATTCATCCTGCTGGTCCTGTCTTGTCTTGTCTTGTCTTTCTATTGTAACTTTTTATTGACAGAACATATGCCTGGGTAATTTTTGACAACATTATCCCTTGCACTCACTTCTGTTCCAACTTTTCCCTTTCTTCCCTCCACCCACTCCCCTAGATGGCATTTGACATGGCTTATACATGTTAAATATGTTATAGTGTATCCTAGACACAATATATGTGTGCAGAACCAAACGGTTCTCTTGTTGCACAGGAAGAATTGGATTCAGAAGGTAGAAATAAGCCGGGAAGAAAAACAAAAATGCAAACAGTTTACACTCATTTCCCAGTGTTCTTTCTTTGGGTTGTAGCTGCTTCTGTCCATCATCGATGCACCGGAACCGAGTAAGCTCTTCTCTTTGTCAAAGACATCCACTTGCATCAGAATCCATCCTCGGACAGTATCGTTGTTGAAGTGACGAATGATCTCCTGCTTCTGCTCCTTTCGCTCAGCATCAGTTCATGTGAGTCTCTCCAAGCCTCTCTGTCTTCATCCTGCTGATCGTTTCTTACAGAGCAATCATATTCCTTCACATTCTTATACCACATTTTACCCAACCATTCTCCAAGGCATGGGCATCCCTTCACAAACAGGGCTACCACAAACATTTTGGCACATACAGGTCCCTTTCCCTTCTTCAGTATCTCTTTGGGGTTTAAGCCCAGTAGTAGCACTGCTGGATCAAAGGGTACGCAGAGTTTGATGACTTTGGGGGCAGAATTCCAGCTTGCTCTCCAGAATGGTTTGGATCCGGTCACAACTGCAGCAACAATGCATGAGGGTCCCAGGTTTCCCCCCATACCCCCCTCCAACAGTCATTATTTTTTTTTCCTGTCAGCTTAGCCCATGTGACAGGTCTGTAGTGGTATCTCAGAGTGGCCTTCGTTTGCATTTCTCTGATCAACAGTGATTTGGGACACTCTTTCACAGGAATGGAAAGAGTTTCAATTTCACATTATCTGAAAATTGTTCGTATCCTTTGACCCTTTATCAAATGGAGGATGGCTTGATTTCTTAGGCAGTCATCCATTCTCTCTATATTTTGGAAATGGGGCCTTTATCAGAACCTTTCACTTAAAAGATGTTTTCCCAGTTTGTCGCGTCCCTTCTAATCTTGTTGGCATTAGTTTGGTTTGGACAAAGGCTTTTTCATTTGATGTAATCCAAATTCCCTATTTTGTGTTCCATAATGATCTCTCGTTCTTCTTTGGTCACAAATCCCTTCCTCCTCCAGAAGACTGAGAGGTAAAGTATCCAATGTTCCTCTAATTTATTTATGATCTCGCTCTTTACGCCTAAATCATGGGCCCATTTTGATCTTCTCTTGGTATATGCTGTTAAGTGTGGGTCAATACCTGATTTCTGCCATACTAATGTCCAGTTTTTCCAGTAGTTTTGCTCAAATAATGAATTCTTTTCTCAAAAGTTGGAATCTTTGGGTTTGTCAAGCACTAGATTGCTACAGTTATTGACTATTTTGCATTGTGAACCTAACCTATTCCACCGATCAACTCATGCATTTCTTAGCCAATACCAAATGCTTTGGGTGACTGTTGCTTTATCATATAGTTTTAGATCAAGCAGAGCTAGGCCGCCTTCATTGGAATTTTTGTTTTTTATTAATTCCCTTGAAATTCTCCACCTTTTGTTGTTCCATATGAATTTTGTTGTTATTTTTTCTAGGTCATGAAAATAGTTTCTTGGGAATCTGATTGGGACAGCACTAAATAAATAGATCACTTTAGGGACAGCAACTTCTTTTCGAGAATAAAAGCCTCCACCCCTCCCCCTTTCCCCACCCAAATCGCTCTCCTTTCTTCTCTCTACCACCTGGGCCTCCCAGTTAATTCTGCAAAACCTGAAGCGTTATCCTTTGTCTCCTCCTCGTGGCAAGAAGGAACCTTTGTTTTACCTTTTTTCTTTTTTTCTTTTTTTCTTTTTCCTTCCAGCCTGGGGATCCTTGAGTTTAAGGGCTCTGAGGAAGGGGAGGGAGGAAGGGCATTTGGAGAAAGGGACCTGTCGGAACCCAGAGACTAAGGGAAGACTGATCAAAGAAGAGAGGAATTTGGGAGGGAAAAATTGACCCCGAACAGATCATTTTGATTTCATGACAGCGAACGGGTTTTGCATGAGGCACATGCAATGGAAGCAAGCCGAGAAGAAAAGGAAGAAATCTTGTGTCTCTTGTGCTTGCTTAGCCTCCTCCCTCCCTCCCCTTAACGTGGGAAATGTTTTATTCGGATTTCTTATGTATATATAATGAGTTTCTTAGGGCTTTCTTGCGATGTGAGTGGTAGGGAATGTGAGTGGGATGGAGTGATAAGAAACGGAGTCCGGGTGAGGATTTAGAATGAAAAATTGAAAAGAGGCAAACGACTCGTTCACGGTGGTGGTTTTCTTTTTCTCCCCTGGAAGGGGGTGGGGTGGGGAATCGATCAGCTGGTAAGAGAGATGGGTTCCCAGGGACCGGGATGGTGCTCAGATCAAGAGGGAGAAAGGGAGACAAAATCGGAACTCATAAATAAATGAATGAATGTTGGCGCCTAACTTTCTGGGTACTTAGAAAAATAAAATATTTTTTTAAAGTATAGGGGGAAAACATACTTTACACGGGGGTGGGGTGGGGTGGGAATCTGGTCTCAGGAAAGGTTGGATCCTAGGGCAAGCATAAAAGGGAGGGAGGGAGAAGATTTCGGAGCACAGTTTTCCAAAAATGAATGTGGAAAACTATCTTTATGTTTCATTGGAAAAATGAAATCCGTTTGCATGCCGCCCCCTCCCCCCAAAAAAAGGATAGGGGAGAAAGTAAACAAAAGTTTGCTCCCCCACTCCCACCCTCCCCACCCCCCGGGCTGGGGGTAGAGAATTATTTCTACTCCGGACTGCAGGGTTAAAACAAACAAAAAGGATGGGGGGGGGGTTGCAGGGAGGAGCAAACTTACAAATTGTTACCCCTGGGTGCGCTCGCGCGCGCAGGTGTGTGTGTGTGTGTGTGTGTGTGTGTGTGTGTGTGTATGTGTGTGTGTGTGTGTGTGTTAGAGAGTTGTTTGTGCGCCTTGCTACAGAGGATTTAAAAAAAAGGATTGGGGGGGGGAGGTGAGAGAAAAAAGTAAACTTAAAAGTTTTTTTTTTCCCCTTCTCCTGGCCGTCGGTAGAGAATTATTTCTGCGCCTCACTGCAGGGGATTAAAAAATAAAAAGGAGGGGGGGGGCGGTGAGAGGAAAAAAGTAAACTTTCAAGTTCTTTTTTTTTTTTTTTTGCCCCCCTGCCCAGGGGTAGAGTATTATTTCTGCGCCTGACTGCACGGTTAAAACAAAATAAAACAGGATGGAGGGAGGAGTAAACTTACAATTCCCTCTCCTCCACCCGTGTGTGTGTGTGTGTGTGTGTGTGTGTGTGTGTGTGTGTTTGACAGGAGGGGAGAACTGCCACCTCCTCAAAGGCAGAGCGGCCCTGGGAAGGACCTGATCGCATCTGACCAAAAACCACCTGGAGGTTCCGTTGAAAATCTTTCTGCCATCAGCTTCAGCTGAGATGTTGAGGCTGCCTGCCTGGCTCCCAGAGGCCCCATCCACCCACTCACCCTCCCTACTCCCCTCCTCTCCTTCCCACAGGAGTTAAAAGCCCGACAGAGGCAGAGGCGGCGGGCTGAGGCGGCTCCGGACACAATGTTTGCAGGGGGAATAGAGAGAAAAGGTTTGCGGACTCTCAGAGATGGACGGAAGGCTGGCCGCTTTACAGCCTGTTCCCTCAGAGGAGCTTCAAGGGCAGTGAAAGTCTTCATGGAGGGGGCCCTTATGGAGAGAGGGGCAGAGGCAAAACGGGAACGGGAAGAGAAGGAGAGCTTTTCAGCCGAAGCGATCAAAGAGCCTGGCTTCCACAGGCTCCAACGGAATAAATTGGGTGAAATACTTGCCTTAAAGGAGGGGGAGGTGGTCCACGGGAAATCTAAATAGATGCTCTGAGATACAAGGGAAGAAGCTTCCGAGGTAAGGCTTGCTATAGTTTTTATTCCTTGGGGTGGGAGGGGAGGCAGCTAGCTAAAAAGGCTCCTTGATTTCTCATTCTCTCCTTCCCCCGCCACCCCCCCCCCCCTTTCTTTTCTGTCTGTGTCGCCATACTTAAATGTCCCCCCGGCCCTGCTTCCTTTACCTTCCCTCTTTTTTTTTTCCAGCTGCAGTCCCTTAGATTACTCTAAATAGACTTTTGAAAAATCCATTTTGCGTGTCTTAAGCACCGTTTTCTCTTTTTCAAATGGTCTTTAGCAAAGTGGAACTATGCCCAAAGAGTTCCCCTTAGATCCGGCAGTGTTTCTACTGGGTTTATGTCCCAAAGAGATCTGAAAGGTGGGAAAGGGACCCCCATTAGTAAACATGTCTGTGGCGACCCTTTTGGGAGTGGCGAGACACTGGAAACTGAGTGGCCGCCCATTACTTGGAGAATGATGGAATAAGTGACAGTCTATGAATGTTATGGGATATTATTGTTCTGTAAGAAACAATCAGCAGCATGACCATAGCGAGGCCTGGAGAGATTTACATGAATCGACATCCACAGTCTCTTTGAACTGTTCTACCTCAGTTTCCCTGCCCTAGTTTCCCTAACTGTCCTGACTGAGTTTCTCTAATTGTTCTGCCTCAATCCTCTTAGTTGTAAAGCCCCACCCCCACCCTACTTGTCCATTAAGACCGAGGACCATTTGCTCTAAGGCTATAAATTGTCAATGTGAGACTCAAGATGAGGGGGAGATCAGACTTCCTGACTCCTAACTCCTTCTGCCCTCAAGAATTTATGAAACCACCCCTCTAAAATATTTCACAAGCTTGGCCCTTTCCACTGTGGCTTTTGGAAAAATCTCTGGGACCTGGAGCTGGGTTCCAAACCCCCTTTCTTCCTCTGCCCCAAACACACTCCCCCTATCTGTCTCTGTCTCTCTGTCTCTCTCTGTGTCTCTGTCTCTGTCTCTTTCACTCTCTCCGTCTCTTTCACTCTCTCCGTCTCTGTCACTCTCTCCGTCTCTGTCACTCTCTCCGTCTCTGTCACTCTCTGTCTCTATCTCTGTCTCTCTGTCTCTATCTCTGTCTCTCACTCTCTCTCTGTCTCTGTCTCTGTCTCTTTCACTCTCTCTGTCTCTGTCACTCTCTCTCCGTCTCTGTCACTCTCTCTGTCTCTCACTCTCTGTCTCTATCTCTGTCTCTCACTCTCTGTCTCTATCTCTGTCTCTCACTCTCTGTCTCTATCTCTGTCTCTCACTCTCTGTCTCTATCTCTGTCTCTCTCTCTGTCTCTCTCTCTGTCTCTCTGTCTCTCTCTCTCTGTCTCTATCTCTGTCCCTCTGTCTCTCTCTCTGTCTCTCCCTCCCTCTCCCCCGCCCTCCCTCCTGGGACCTTATTACAGTATTCTGTATTCATCCTGCTAGTCCTTTCTTATCTTTCTTCTTTTCTTTCTTGTCTTTCTTTGGTTTCTTTTCTTTGTATTGTAACTTTTTGTTGACAGAACATATGCCTGGGTAATTTTTGACAACATTATCCCTCGCACTCACTTCTGTTCCAACTTTTCCCTTTCTTCCCTCCACCCCCTCCCCTAGATGGCATTTGACATGGCTTATACATGTTAAATATGTTATAGTGTATCCTAGACACAATATATGTGTGCAGAACCGAACCTTTTTCTTGTTGCACAGGAAGAATTGGATTCAGAAGGTAGAAATAAGCCGGGAAGAAAAACAAAAATGCAAACAGTTTACACTCATTTCCCAGTGTTCTTTCTTTGGGTTGTAGCTGCTTCTGTCCATCATCGATGCACCGGAACCGAGTAAGCTCTTCTCTTTGTCAAAGACATCCACTTGCATCAGAATCCATCCTCGGACAGTATCGTTGTTGAAGTGACGAATGATCTCCTGCTTCTGCTCCTTTCGCTCAGCATCAGTTCATGTGAGTCTCTCCAAGCCTCTCTGTCTTCATCCTGCTGATCGTTTCTTACAGAGCAATCCTATTCCTTCACATTCTTACAGCACCATTTATCCAACCATTCTCCAAGGCATGGGCATCCCTTCCCAAACAGGGCTACCACCAGCACTTTGGCACATACAGGTCCCTTTCCCTTCTTCAGTATCTCTTTGGGTTCTCAGCCCAGTAGTAGCACTGCTGGATCAAAGGGTATGCAGAGTTTGATGACTTTGGGGGCAGAATTCCAGCTTGCTCTCCAGAATGGTTTGGATCTGGTCACAACTGCAGCAACAATGCATGAGGGTCCCAGGTTTCCCCCCATACCCCCCTCCAACAGTCATTATTTTTTTTTCCTGTCAGCTTAGCCCATGTGACAGGTCTGTAGTGGTATCTCAGAGTGGCCTTCGTTTGCATTTCTCTGATCAACAGTGATTTGGGACACTCATTCACAGGAGTGGAAAGAGTTTCAATTTCACATTATCTGAAAATTGTTCGTATCCTTTGACCCTTTATCAAATGGAGGATGGCTTGATTTCTTAGGCAGTCATCCATTCTCTCTATATTTTGGAAATGGGGCCTTTATCAGAACCTTTCACTTAAAAGATGTTTTCCCAGTTTGTCGCGTCCCTTCTAATCTTGTTGGCATTAGTTTGGTTTGGACAAAGGCTTTTTCATTTGAGGTAATCCAAATTCCCTATTTTGTGTTCCATAATGATCTCTCGTTCTTCTTTGGTCACAAATCCCTTCCTCCTCCAGAAGACTGAGAGGTAAAGTATCCAATGTTCCTCTAATTTATTTATGATCTCGCTCTTTACGCCTAAATCATGGGCCCATTTTGATCTTTTCTTGGTATATGCTGTTAAGTGTGGGTCAATATCTGATTTCTGCCATACTAATGTCCAGTTTTCCCAGTAGTTTTGCTCAAATAATGAATTCTTTTCTCAAAAGTTGGAATCTTTGGGTTTGTCAAACACTAGATTGCTACAGTTATTGACTATTTTGTCTTGTGAAGCCAACCTATTCCACCGATCAACTCATCCATTTCTTAGCCTATACCAAATGGTTTGGGTGACTGTTGCTTTATCATATAGTTTTAGATCAAGCAGAGCTAGGCCGCCTTCATTGGAATTTTTGTTTTTTATTAATTCCCTTGAAATTCTCCACCTTTTGTTGTTCCATATGAATTTTGTTGTTATTTTTTCTAGGTCATGAAAATAGTTTCTTGGGAGTCTGATTGGTACCGCACTAAATAAATAGATCACTTTAGGGACAGCAACTTCTTTTCGAGAATAAAAGCCGCCTCCCCTCCCCCTTTCCCCACCCAATCGCTCTCCTTTCTTCTCTCTACCACCTGGGCCTCCCAGTTAATTCTGCAAAACCTGAAGAGTTATCCTTTGTCTCCTCCTCGTGGCAAGAAGGAACCTTTGTTTTACCTTTTGTCTTTTTGTCTTTTTTTTTTTTTTCCTTCCAGCCTGGGGATCCTTGAGTTTAAGGGCTCTGAGGAGGGGGAGGGAGGAATGGGGAGAGTGTATTTTCCAGCAAGAGATTGTGTAGGCAGGGGTCCTAGTAGTGGCACTCCAAATAATCCATTGAACAAATTTTAAATTTTATTTTTTAGCTTGTGCATTCTGGTATTAGATATGTAAACTGAGGGGGGGGCGGAGGGGGGAATATATTCAGTATAGTGTTATATTACTATGTCATAGTGTAGTATTATATGTGTAGTAGATAGATTACACACTAGTACAGTGTTATATTAAGCACATAAGTATATATTCAATGCTTGCTACCTGCGGGGCAGGCTTTTTGCCAAAGAGCTAATTACCTCTGATTTAGAACTTTGCTATTAGGTGTAGCCTAGGGGCTAGAGATTAAGTTGGTTGCTTGTTCCAGGACTGGAATGTCTTAAGGGACAATAAAGGGTTGGCTTCTTTCCCTATTCTTCCCTTTGCTGCCTCCAGCAGGCTAAGGGGTTCCCCCTAAAAAAAAAAAAAACACGGGAAGTCCCGCTGGTTCTAGGTGCCGACCACAATCTGCGGGAGGCGGGCCAAGCTTTGTTGTGATTGCTTCTGTGGGTTTTGTTCGCTGTAGTTGTTGTGATCTTGCTCGCTATGGTTGCTGCTGAGGAAGAGAGGGGGAGAGAGAAGAAAGTGACGAATTGGGAGAATATATAACTCAAAGAGACCTTGGAAAAGGCTCTTAGACCTGGCTGGAAAAGGTGGGCACCTCCCTTTCTCCTTCTGAAAGGAAGTGCTCCTGTATCTCTCTCTCTCTCTCTCCCATTTGGTCCTGGGACTTGCAACAGAAAAACCTTGAGCAATAGGCATCTGTCTGTGCGGCATGTTTTGGGCTTATGAAAAGGGAGTCTGGGAAAATCTTTAGCCTTGGAGCCAGGCTTGTGGGGTCCCCTGTCTTTTTCAACACTCCTAGAAACCACCAGGCCTCTTATTTAGCTTCCTGGGACCCGAACGGAAAGAAAGCCATGTTTGTCTGAGAGAGCCAAGCTGGGCCCTTTTCAGCGGGGCTTTTGCAAAAGTCTCTGGGACCTGGAGCCGGGTTCAAAACTCCCTTTCTTCTGCTTCCCCCCAGACACAGTCCCCCGTATGTGTGTGTGTGTGTGTGTGTGTGTGTGTGTGTGCCTCCCTTCCCCTCCCCCCCTGCCCTCTCTCTTCTCCGGGACCTTATTACATTCCTCTCTATTCATCCTGCTAGTCATTTCTGTCTTTCTGTCTCTCTTTCTGTCTTTCTGTCTCTCTTTCTTTCTTTCTGTCTTTCTTTCTTTCTATCTATCTTTCTTAATGTAACTTTTTATTGACAGAACGTATGCCAGGGTAATTTTTTACAACATCATTCCATGCACTCACTTCTGTTCCAACTTTTCTCTTTCTTCCCTCCACCCCCTCACCTAGATGGCAAGCAGTCTTATACATGTTAAATATGTGATAGTATTTCCTAGATACTAGATCACAAAACACATGCATGGCTAATTTTTCAATGTTGTCCCTTGCCATAACTTCTGTTCCAACTTTTCCCCTCCTACTCCTCCCCCATTCCCCCCCCCCCCCCGCCGCCACCCCCTCCCGCCATCCCCTCCCCAGATGGCTAGTAGTCCCATACAGGTTAGGTATGTTAAACTAGATGTTAACTATATAAACACGTATACATATGTTGTATTTATCTTGCTGCACCAGAAAAATCGAATTTAGAAAGAAGGTAAAAATAACCTGGGAAGAGAAACAAAAATGCAACCCGACAATAACAGAGAGCGTCGATGCCATGTTGTGGGCCACGCCCCTTTCGCAGACAGCACAGTATTTCCCCTCTTCTCACTGTTTCCTTGCATTTTGTTTTCTTTCACATCCTTTTTGGTTCCTTTTGGGTCTGATTTTCTTTGTGCAGTATGACATTTGTGGAAATGTGCATAGAAGAATTGCATATGCTTCAAGTCTATTGGGTTACTTGCCCTCTAGGGGAGGGGGAGGGGGAAGAGAAAGGGAGGGAAAAGATTTGGAAAAGAAAGTTGTGCAAAGGTGAATGTTGCAAATCATCCATGCAGATATTTAGACAATAGAAAACTTTAATTCAAAATTAAAAAAAAACAAAAAGCAAAACACCATTAAATAGATAGTCAAAATTCCAAAATGTGGATCCAGATGGACACCATGCATTGGTAACTGTGTGCATTCGGAGTCTTATTTTGTGATCTTTGAGTATGGATTCTTTTAAAAATTTTTCGTGAAAAGATACAAAAGAAGCCAATGACTCTGCTGCCTACAGCCTGCCTATGTATCACAAGACCTTGAAGGAATCGCCTCAATTCCTCTAGCTTGATATTGATCTTTTAGTCCTATTTTTCTGTCCTTAGGAGACTTTAGACTAGCATTGCATTCCAAGTGAAACACATGTTACGTTTTCATACAAACTCTGGGTTGAGTGTGTGTGTGAGTGAGTGAGTGAGCGATCCATTGCTTTGTAGCCCTTGGTCATTCCAGGAGGGGAGGGCGGGGGAGAGAAGCCGGGCACCCTTGGTAAGTGTGGACAGCAGGAAGGTGGGTGACACACCTTCCTTCTTCCAATGAATGTATGCAGTTGCACGAGTGGGTTGAATTCCCTCCTTGTGGACTTCACCGCTTAGATCTGCTGCAGCTGTCTCCAACATTTGTGAAATGTCACGAAAGTACAGTTGGGAATAATCTCATGAACATGCTTCTTAAGCAGTTATTCACAATTTAGGGGCTCTGAACCTTTGAAAATAAGGAACACAATGATACTATGTTACTAAAAGTTTTCTCTTGGTCCTTCGTGGGGATGGGGGATTCTCCTCCCTCCCTGTCTCCCTGTCTCCCTGTCTCCCTGTCTCCCTGTCTCCCTGTCTCCCTGTCTCCCTGTCTCCCTGTCTCCCTGTCTCCCTGTCTCTCTGTCTCTCTGTCTCTCTGTCTCTCTGTCTCTTTTTCCCTTTTCCCCAGCAGGCCCTGGTGCCATGGATGATCCAAGCCTACATTGCTATAATAGTGTTTGCCTTTAAAGACAGTCACTGCTATGGGTTCCTTCATTCATGGACGCACGCATGCATTTTTATATTTAAAGAAATGTATATTTTCTTCATCTTTAAAAATTTTTTTTATTTTGAAAAAAATTTCTTTACAACATTATCCCTTGCACTCACTTCTGTTCCGATTTTATCCCTCTCTCCCTCTTACCCCTCCCTCAGATGCCAAGCAGTCCTATACATGTTGAATATGTCACAGTATATCCTAGATACAGTACATTGGTGGAGAACCGAATAGTTCTCTTGTTGCACACGAAGAACTGGCCCAATAGCCCGGAAAGGAAAACAAAAATGCCAACACTTTACGTTCGTTTCCCAGTGTTCTTTCTTTGGGTGTAGCTGCTTCTGTCCATCATTGATTAATGGAAATTGAGTTAGATCTTCTCTTTCTCGAAGAAATCCACTTCTTTCAGAATACATCCTCATACATTATCATGATTGAAGTATATAATGATCTCCTGGTTCTGCTCAAGGAAATGTATTGCTTTAAAATTTTTCCTCAGTTACATTTAGAACAATGTGTTTACATTCGTTTCTTACAAAAAAAAAAGGGAAAAAAAAAAGACAGAACTTTTGAGCTCCAGCTTGGGTATCTCTGAATTCAAGGTCTCTGAGGATGGGGAGGAAGGAAGGGAGGGGGAATGTATATTCCATCAAGAAATTGTGGAGGTAGCGGTCCTAGTAATGGCACTCAAAATGATAAATTGATTTAAAATTTTCTTTTTTTTCTTTTTTTAATTTAGTTTGTGGATTTTGGCATTAGATATATGATGTGTGTGTGTGTGTGTGTGTGTGTGTGTGTGTGTGTGATACATTCAGATTAGTGTTATATTACTATGTCATAGTGTAGTATTATATGTCTAGTAGTTACATTACATACTACAACAGTATTATATTAAGCATATAAGCTTGCTATGTGCCTGGCAGGCTTTGTGCCACAGGGCTAATTACCCCTGATTTAGACCTTTGTTATTAGGTGTAGTTTAGAGACTAGAGATTAAGTTGGATGTTTGCTTCAGGACTGGAAATCAATGAATTTCTTAAGGGGGGAAAAAGGGGTTGGCTTGTTCTCCCCCTCCCCATCAGGACAAGGTGTTTCCCCTAAAAAACCACAGGGATTCAGAAAGCAAGTCCTTCTGGTTGTGGGTATAGACCACGATCTGAGGAATGCAGCAAAGCTTTGTGTGATTGCTTCTGTGGGTTTTGTTGTTGTTGTTGTTTTTGCTGTAGTTGTTGTGCTTGATACAGTTGCTGCTGAGGAAGAGGGGAAGAGAGAAGAAAGTAACGAATTGCGTGAATAGTTCACTAAAAGCCATCTTGGAAAATGCTCAATGCTGAACTCAGAGAAAATAAGGATTAGGAGCTGGGGATTTGGCTATGGGGTCAGGGAGAGAAATTAAGAGATAAATAATTGGCTAATTGTTCTTCCCCCCACCCCCAATTCAAAGCAGCAACATCCAAAAGGAAAAGGATGAATCCACAAAGATGAAAGCAAAGCAATTGTTACGGATTTGATTCGATATGGATCAAGATGGAAGATCTCCACACAAAGAATGAATATTAGCAAAAATATAAATTAGCAAATTATATAAATTTATATAAATATAAATATAAAGCTCGGATAAGCCTTAAGTACTCATTGGAGTTGACACCTTGGGGAGTTAAGGAGGTTTAGTGGGAGATATCCGAATTGACACCTCCCTTAATCCCTCTCAGAGGGGAGGAGTCAACCTTTGGGAGACCCTATAAAGAGAGTCTCTGTGCTTCAGCTTACTTTCTTGGGACATTGCTAAGAGTTCAGAGCGAAGCCCTCTCTAGGAGGCGCAATCACATTGAGCACTCTGCGACAGACACAGAGCACTCTGGGAGGACGCCCACAAGCCCACTCTCTGGGAAGTGGAGTCAGCTCCATTCTATCTTCCACCTTTATGGTGGAGGAAATAATCACCCAAAGGCAGCCAGGTGATAAAAGTTCAAACGTTTCTTCCTTTCAACTGAAAGGAAGAGCATTAGTGTTACTATCGTGATCCAGCCGTTTCAGGCTTGACTGGTTCTCATTTGGGATCGCATTTGGGATCTTCTGGGCAATGATGCCGGAGAGGTCAGGAAGCAAGCGGGCCAGCAGCCCTGCAGACAACTACTACCTGGCCCGGAGGCGGACTTTGCAGGTAGTTGTGAGCTCCTTGCTGACAGAGGCTGGGTTTGAGAGGGCTGAGAAAGCATCTTTGGAAACATTAACCGAGATGTTCCAGAGCTACCTTTTAGAAATCGGGAGGCGTGCTAAGTCCTATTGTGAGCACACGGGCAGGACACAGCCCACACTCTCAGATATCGTGGTCACGCTGGTGGAGATGGGTTTCAATGTGGAAACTCTCCCCGCCTACGCTAAACGGTCCCAGAGGATGGTCATCACAGCACCACCGGTCACCAAACAGCCTGTGACTCCCAAAGCCCTGACTGCTGGACAGAACGAGGCTCACCCACCTCATATCCCTAGCCATTTTCTTCAATTCCCTGATCCCCACACGTACATCCAAACACCGACATACCGGGAACTTGGGTCAGATTACCAGGTCCTTCGGGAAAAGGCTGCATCCCAGAGGAGTGATGTGGAATGGGCACTTACTCGATTTATGGCCGAGACAGGGGAGACGCAGAGTCTTTTCAAAGATGATGTCGGCACATTTCCATTGATTGCTGCCCGGCCGTTTACCATTCCCTACCTGGCCGCCCTTCTGCCCTCTGAGTTGGAGATGCAGCAGATGGAAGAGACTGATTCTTCTGAACGGGATGAGCAGAGAGACCCGGAGAACCTTCCTCTGCACATCAGTACGGATGAATCAGGAGCAGAAAAAGAGAATGCCTCTACTCCACAGCAGAACACTTCCTTGTCAGGGAGCTGGGCTGAGGAGGAGAATCTTCCTGAAAACCCTTATCTAAGACCTGTCAAGAAACTCAAGATCCGGTAGGAAGAACTGAATTAAGAGGACATTCCATTCTGAATTGGTCTTCTCTGCCTCCTTGAAAGCAGGGAAGAAATGAGTTATTCGCCATTAAGCTTAGGCCTAGAAAGAGTCTCCCTGAGCTTAGCAGACATTTTCCTTGTCTCTTTCTTTCTGAATTTCCACATTCCCACCTTGAGGTATCTTAAAATGAAGCTATCTCAACTTTTGGAGATCGGATGACATGATTTGAGCTGTCCTTCCTCCAATAGAATGCATTTGGTCAGAGGTCTCCCATGGCCCCTTGGGTCACCTAGGACTTCTCTTCTGTTTCCTCTTTTTGGATGACAGGAAAAAAAAAAAAAACCTCAGTTGGGAAGGGATGCACATTCCCATTCCAAGATCCCCAGGAAGGAGAGGGCTGGGTGGTCAAACTGGAATCCAATTGTTGTTAAGTGTTTGGCTTCCGAGAAACAAGTCGTTCATAATGATGTTCCATGCAGTCTGTATTGTGGGATTCCAGAAGATGGAATGATTTCATTTTATATTCCTCTTGAAACTCCTAGGAAACGAATCCAGACAATACTTTTATTGCTCACCAGCACTTGTAGACCTGGCCTCAAGGAAAGAACCTCATGGTAGGGCTTGCAAAAGCCGGAGAAGCCCAGGCTGAAGAGGCAGCTCAGTGGGTTGCTGGTTGAATTGCTTTTCTGCTTTGAGCCCTAGTACACTCAATGAGCCTTTGCTTTTTTTTTTTTTTCTTCCTGGACAGAGGGGGAAGTCTTGTTTCTTTCCTCTGAAATCTCTGTCTCCTGAACAGGAGATAACTTCTGAGGAACTATGACTAGATTATTCCAAATTCTTCCTTTTCTCTTGGCCAGAAAACAGGTTCTCAAAGAAAATTATGTGTAAACTGCTAAATAGACTTTTGGCTGGACATTAATAGAGGGAATTTTTTTTAATGTCAACTGAAAACTACTGAATAGTCACAGATATTTTATTCTTTTTTCTTTTTTTTTTTTAAATTTTTTATTTAATAATTACATTATATTGACACTCGTTTCTGTTCCGATTTTTTGCCCCCTCCCTCCCTCCACCCCCTCCCCTAGATGTCAAGCAGTCCTTTATATGTTGGATATGTTGCAGTATATCCTAGATACAATATATGTTTGCAGAACCGAACAGTTCTCTTGTTGCGTAGGGAGAATTGGATTCAGAAGGTATAAATAATCCGGGAAGAAAAACAAAAATGCAGATAGTTTACATTCGTTTCCCAGTGTTCTTTCTTTGGGTGTAGCTACTTTTGTCCGTCATTTATCAATTGAAACTCAGGTCTCTTTGTCAAAGAAATCCACTTCCATCAAAATATGTCCTCATACAATATCGTTGTCGAAGTGTATAATGATCTCCTGGTTCTGCTCATTTCACTTAGGATCAGTTCAACAG
Organism: Antechinus flavipes; assembly: GCF_016432865.1. Classification (NCBI taxonomy): domain Eukaryota; kingdom Metazoa; phylum Chordata; class Mammalia; order Dasyuromorphia; family Dasyuridae; genus Antechinus; species Antechinus flavipes. Next base: position 636,611,273 of record NC_067400.1, on the reverse strand, counting down.
ATATGTTAAATGAAAGAAATAAGGAATCTCCTGTGGTATTTTGCTCGAAATCCTTTTGGAGAGACAGACAGTCTGATACCACAATAGCCCCACAAACACAAAAGAAAATGGAATGTTTACAGAACCCCTATTTAGCAAAGAAAAATGGATGAGTTTCCCGAGTATCCCCAGACAAAAGTGAAACAAAATTCAAATATCCTAGGCAAGAAAACTATGGGAGGTACGAGCTGCTTTAAAAGTAACAAAGAAATAAAAACTTTTGACTTCCAAGATTCTTTCCCTTATGGCCACTTCCAGTTTTCAGTTAAGAAACCATAGGATTCATTCATTTTTGGTGGAAGCACAATGAGTTCAAACGGTATCCCAAAAAACCGTGGGCGATTATGGAGAAGGGAGTAGTCTTAGCATTTGCTAACTAGATCTCCAATGTATTTAAGAAATTGAAACCCCCAAACTAGTGCTTGGGCTGTGGAACAGTTTAGGTAAGGAATGTAAAGGAGAAAGTGTTTGATAAAGACTAAGCTCCAAGCTCGAATGCAAAGCAATCTCTATTGGACTAAACCACGCCCCACGCCCCCCCAAAAAACAAACAAACAAACAAAAAACAAAACCCCCCCCCAAAAAAAGTGCCTGGAGCAGTGTAAAGCAGGGTGGCAGAAACGAGACCCAGACCACATTTCACCCTGTCTTTATACCGAGATCAGATCCAAAAAGGGTTAGCTGAATTAGGGGTTCAGGGTCATAACCAAAGGCAAGGAAGGGGATTTGGAGAAAGGGACCTGTCGGAACCAAGAGACTAAGGGAAGACTGATCAAAGAAGAGAGGAATTTGGGAGGGAAAAATTGACCCAGAACAGATCATTTTGATTTCATGACAGCGAACGGGTTTTACATGAGGCGCATGCAATGGAACCAAGCCGAGAAGAAAAGGAAGAAATCTTGTGTCTCTTGTACTTGCTTAGCCCCCTCCCTCCCTCCCAATAACGTGGGAAATGTTTTATTCGGATTTCTTATGTATATATAATGAGTTTCTTAGGGCTTTCTTGCGATGTGAGTGGTAGGGAATGGGGTGGAGTGATAAGAAACGAAGTCAGGGTGAGGATTTAGAATGAAAAATTGAAAAGAGAGGCAAACGACTCGTTCACGGTGGTGGTTTTCTTTTTCTCTCCTGGAAGGGGGTGGGGTGGGGAATCGATCAGCTGGTAAGAGAGATGGGTTCCTGTGCAGCGGGAGAACTGTTCGGTTCTGCAAATATGTATTGTATCTAGGATATACTGCAACATATTTAACATATATAGGACTGCTTCCCATCTTGGGGGGGGGAGGAGGGAGGGAGGGGAAAAAAACGAAACATAAGTGATTGCAAGGGATAATGTCGTGTAAAAATTATCATGGCATGGATTCTGTCAATACAAAGTTATTATTAAATAAAATAAAAATTAAAAAAAAAAAAAAAAAAAAAGAGAGATGGGTTCCCAGGGACCGGTATGGTGCTCAGATCAAGAGGGAGAAAGGGAGACAAAATCGGAACTCATAAATAAATGAATGAATGTTGGCGCCTAACTTTCTGGGTACTTAGAAAAATAAAAGATTTTTTTTAAAGTATAGGGGGAAAACATACTTTACACGGGGGTGGGGTGGGTGGGAATCTGGTCTCAGGAAAGGTTGGATCCTAGGGCAAGCATAAAAGGGAGGGAGGGAGAAGATTTCGGAGCACAGTTTTCCAAAAATGAATGTGGAAAACTATCTTTATGTTTCATTGGAAAAACGAAATCCGTTTGCATGCCGCCCCCTCCCCCCCAAAAAAAGGATAGGGGAGAAAGTAAACAAAAGTTTGCTCCCCCACTCCCACCCTCCCCACCCCCCGGGCTGGGGGTAGAGAATTATTTCTACTCCGGACTGCAGGGTTAAAACAAACAAAAAGGATGGGGGGGTTGCAGGGAGGAGCAAACTTACAAATTGTTACCCCTGGGTGCGCTCGCGCGCGCAGGTGTGTGTGTGTGTGTGTGTGTGTGTGTGTGTGTGTGTGTGTGTGTGTGTGTGTGTGTGTGTGTTAGAGAGTTGTTTGTGCGCCTTGCTACAGGGGATTAAAAAAAAAGGATTGGGGAGGGGAAGGTGAGGTAAAAAAGTAAACTTATAAAGTTTTTTTCTTCCCCTTCTCCTGGCCGTCGGTAGAGAATTATTTCTGCGCCTCACTGCAGGGGATTAAAAAATAAAAAGGAGGGGGGGGGGCGGTGAGAGGAAAAAAGTAAACTTTCAAGTTCTTTTTTTATTTTGCCCCCCTGCCCAGGGGTAGAGTATTATTTCTGCGCCTGACTGCACGGTTAAAACAAAATAAAACAGGATGGAGGGAGGAGTAAACTTACAATTCCCTCTCCTCTACCCGTGTGTGTGTGTGTGTGTGTGTGTGTTTGTTTGACAAGAGGGGAGAACTGCCACCTCCTCAAAGGCAGAGCGGCCCTGGGAAGGACCTGATCGGATCTGACCAAAAACCACCTGGAGGTTCCGTTGAAAATCTTTCTGCCATCAGCTTCAGCTGAGATGTTGAGGCTGCCTGCCTGGCTCCCAGAGGCCCCATCCACCCACTCACCCTCCCTACTCCCCTCCTCTCCTTCCCACAGGAGTTAAAAGCCCGACAGGGGCAGAGGCGGCGGGCTGAGGCGGCTCCGGGACACAATGTTTGCAGGGGGAATAGAGAGAAAAGGTTTGCGGACTCTCAGAGATGGAAGGAATGCTGGCTGCTTTACAGTCTGTTCCCTCAGAGGAGCTTCAAGGGCAGTGAAAGTCTTCATGGCCTTTATGGAGAGAGGGGCAGAGGCAAAACGGGAACGGGAAGAGAAGGAGAGCTTTTCAGCCGAAGCGATCAAAGAGCCTGGCTTCCACAGGCTCCAACGGAATAAATTGGGTGAAATACTTGCCTTAAACGATGGGAGGTGGTCCACGGGAAAGCTAAATAGATGCTCTGAGATACAAGGGAAGAAGCTTCCGAGGTAAGGCTTGCTATAGTTTTTATTCCTTGGGGTGGGAGGGGAGACAGCTAGCTAAAAAGGCTCCTTGATTTCTCATTCTCTCCTTCCCCCGCCAACCCCCCCCTTTCTTTTCTGTCTGTGTCGCCATACTTAAATGTCCCCCGGCCCTGCTTCCTTTACCTTCCCTCTTTTTTTTTTCCAGCTGCAGTCCCTTAGATTACTCTAAATAGACTTTTGAAAAATCCATTTTGCGTGTCTTAAGCACCGTTTTCTCTTTTTCAAATGGTCTTTAGCAAAGTGGAACTATGCCCAAAGAGTTCCCCTTAGATCCGGCAGTGTTTCTACTGGGTTTATGTCCCAAAGAGATCTGAAAGGTGGGAAAGGGACCCCCATTAGTAAACATGTCTGTGGCGACCCTTTTGGGAGTGGCGAGACACTGGAAACTGAGTGGCCGCCCATTACTTGGAGAATGATGGAATAAGTGACAGTCTATGAATGTTATGGGATATTATTCTTCTGTAAGAAACAATCAGCAGCATGACCATAGCGAGGCCTGGAGAGATTTACATGAACCGACATCCACAGTCTCTTTGAACTGTTCTACCTCAGTTTCCCTGCCCTAGTTTCCCTAACTGTCCTGACTGAGTTTCCCTAATTGTTCTGCCTCAGTCCTCTTAGTTGTAATTCCCACCCCCACCCTACTTGTCCATTAAGACCGAGGACCATTTGCTCTAAGGCTATAAATTGTCAATGTGAGACTCAAGATGAGGGGGAGATCAGACTTCCTGACTCCTAACTCCTTCTGCCCTCAAGAATTTATGAAACCACCCCTCTAAAATATTTCACAAGCTTGGCCCTTTCCACTGTGGCTTTTGGAAAAATCTCTGGGACCTGGAGCTGGGTTCCAAACCCCCTTTCTTCCTCTGCCCGAAATACACTCCCCCTATCTGTCTCTGTCTCTGTCTCTGTCTCTCTGTCTCTGTCTCTGTCTCTCTCTGTGTCTCTGTCCCTGTCTCTTTCACTCTCTCTGTCTCTGTCACTCTCTCTCCGTCTCTGTCACTCTCTCTGTCTCTCACTCTCTGTCTCTCTCTGTCTCTGTCTCTCTCTCTCTGTCTCTATCTCTGTCTCTCACTCTCTGTCTCTATCTCTGTCTCTCTGTCTCTCTCTCTGTCTCTATCTCTGTCTCTCTGTCTCTCTCTCTGTCTCTATTTCTGTCCCTCTGTCTCTCTCTCTGTCTCTCCCTCCCTCTCCCCCGCCCTCCCTCCTGGGACCTTATTACAGTATTCTGTATTCATCCTGCTAGTCCTTTCTTATCTTTCTTCTTTTCTTTCTTGTCTTTCTTTGGTTTCTTTTCTTTGTATTGTAACTTTTTGTTGACAGAACATATGCCTGGGTAATTTTTGACAACATTATCCCTCGCACTCGCTTCTGTTCCAACTTTTCCCTTTCTTCCCTCCACCCCCTCCCCTAGATGGCATTTAACATGGCTTATACATGTTAAATATGTTATAGTGTATCCTAGACACAATATATGTGTGCAGAACCGAACCTTTTTCTTGTTGCACAGGAAGAATTGGATTCAGAAGGTATAAATAAGCCGGGAAGAAAAACAAAAATGCAAACAGTTTACACTCATTTCCCAGCGTTCTTTCTTTGGGTTGTAGCTGCTTCTGTCCATCATCGATGCACCGGAACCGAGTAAGCTCTTCTCTTTGTCAAAGACATCCACTTGCATCAGAATCCATCCTCGGACAGTATCGTTGTTGAAGTGACGAATGATCTCCTGCTTCTGCTCCTTTCGCTCAGCATCAGTTCATGTGAGTCTCTCCAAGCCTCTCTGTCTTCATCCTGCTGATCGTTTCTTACAGAGCAATCCTATTCCTTCACATTCTTACAGCACCATTTATCCAACCATTCTCCAAGGCATGGGCATCCCTTCCCAAACAGGGCTACCACAAACATTTTGGCACATACAGGTCCCTTTCCCTTCTTCAGTATCTCTTTGGGGTCTAAGCCCAGTAGTAGCACTGCTGGATCAAAGGGTATGCACAGTTTAATGACTTTGGGGGCAGAATTCCAGCTTGCTCTCCAGAATGGGTTGGATCCGGTCACAACTGCAGCAACAATGCATGAGGGTCCCAGGTTTCCCCCCATACCCCCCTCCAACAGTCATTATTTTTTTTTCCTGTCAGCTTAGCCCATGTGACAGGTCTGTAGTGGTATCTCAGAGTGGCCTTCGTTTGCATTTCTCTGATCAACAGTGATTTGGGACACTCTTTCACAGGAGTGGAAAGAGTTTCAATTTCACATTATCTGAAAATTGTTCGTATCCTTTGACCCTTTATCAAATGGAGGATGGCTTGATTTCTTAGGCAGTCATCCATTCTCTCTATATTTTGGAAATGGGGCCTTTATCAGAACCTTTCACTTAAAAGATGTTTTCCCAGTTTGTCGCGTCCCTTCTAATCTTGTTGGCATTAGTTTGGTTTGGACAAAGGCTTTTTCATTTGAGGTAATCCAAATTTCCTATTTTGTGTTCCATAATGATCTCTCTTTCTTCTTTGGTCACAAATCCCTTCCTTACTCCAGAAGGTGAAGTATCCAATGTTCCTCTAATTTATTTATGATCTCGCTCTTTACGCCTAAATCATGGGCCCATTTTGATCTTCTCTTGGTATATGCTGTTAAGTGTGGGTCAATACCTGATTTCTGCCATACTAATGTCCAGTTTTTCCAGTAGTTTTGCTCAAATAATGAATTCTTTTCTCAAAAGTTGGAATCTTTGGGTTTGTCAAACACTAGATTGCTACAGTTATTGACTATTTTGCATTGTGAACCTAACCTATTCCACCGATCAACTCATGCATTTCTTAGCCAATACCAAATGCTTTGGGTGACTGTTGCTTTATCATATAGTTTTAGATCAAGCAGAGCTAGGCCGCCTTCATTGGAATTTTTGTTTTTTATTAATTCCCTTGAAATTCTCCACCTTTTGTTGTTCCATATGAATTTTGTTGTTATTTTTTCTAGGTCATGAAAATAGTTTCTTGGGAATCTGATTGGTACAGCACTAAATAAATAGATCACTTTAGGGACAGCAACTTCTTTTCGAGAATAAAAGCCTCCACCCCTCCCCCTTTCCCCACCCAAATCGCTCTCCTTTCTTCTCTCTACCACCTGGGCCTCCCAGTTAATTCTGCAAAACCTGAAGCGTTATCCTTTGTCTCCTCCTCGTGGCAAGGAGGAACCTTTGTTTTACCTTTTTTCTTTTTTTCTTTTTCCTTCCAGCCTGGGGATCCTTGAGTTTAAGGGCTCTGAGGAGGGGGAGGGAGGAAGGGGATTTGGAGAAAGGGACCTGTCGGAACCAAGAGACTAAGGGAAGACTGATCAAAGAAGAGAGGAATTTGGGAGGGAAAAATTGACCCCGAACAGATCATTTTGATTTCATGACAGCGAACGGGTTTTGCATGAGGCACATGCAATGGAAGCAAGCCGAGAAGAAAAGGAAGAAATCTTGTGTCTCTTGTGCTTGCTTAGCCCCCTCCCTCCCTCCCCTTAACGTGGGAAATGTTTTATTCGGATTTCTTATGTATATATAATGAGTTTCTTAGGGCTTTCTTGCGATGTGAGTGGTAGGGAATGTGAGTGGGATGGAGTGATAAGAAACGGAGTCCGGGTGAGGATTTAGAATGAAAAATTGAAAAGAGGCAAACGACTCGTTCACGGTGGTGGTTTTCTTTTTCTCCCCTGGAAGGGGGTGGGGTGGGGAATCGATCAGCTGGTAAGAGAGATGGGTTCCCGGGGGCCGGGATGGTGCTCAGATCAAGCGGCAGAAAGGGAGACAAAATCGGAACTCATAAATAAATGAATGAATGTTGGCGCCTAACTTTCTGGGTACTTAGAAAAATAAAATATTTTTTTTAAAGTATAGGGGGAAAACATACTTTACACGGGGGTGGGGTGGGTGGGAATCTGGTCTCAGGAAAGGTTGGATCCTAGGGCAAGCATAAAAGGGAGGGAGGGAGAAGATTTCGGAGCACAGTTTTCCAAAAATGAATGTGGAAAACTATCTTTATGTTTCATTGGAAAAACGAAATCCGTTTGCATGCCGCCCCCTCCCCCCCAAAAAAAGGATAGGGGAGAAAGTAAACAAAAGTTTGCTCCCCCACTCCCACCCTCCCCACCCCCCGGGCTGGGGGTAGAGAATTATTTCTACTCCGGACTGCAGGGTTAAAACAAACAAAAAGGATGGGGGGGGGGTTGCAGGGAGGAGCAAACTTACAAATTGTTACCCCTGGGCGCGCTCGCGCGCGCAGGTGTGTGTGTGTGTGTGTGTGTGTGTGTGTGTGTGTGTGTGTGTGTGTGTGTGTGTTAGAGAGTTGTTTGTGCGCCTTGCTACAGAGGATTTAAAAAAAAGGATTGGGGGGGGGGGAGGTGAGGGAAAAAAGTAAACTTATAAAGTTTTTTTTTTCCCCTTCTCCTGGCCGTCGGTAGAGAATTATTTCTGCGCCTCACTGCAGGGGATTAAAAAATAAAAAGGAGGGGGGGCGGTGAGAGGAAAAAAGTAAACTTTCAAGTTCTTTTTTTTTTTTTTTTGCCCCCCTGCCCAGGGGTAGAGTATTATTTCTGCGCCTGACTGCACGGTTAAAACAAAATAAAACAGGATGGAGGGAGGAGTAAACTTACAATTCCCTCTCCTCCACCCGTGTGTGTGTGTGTGTGTGTGTGTGTGTGTTTGACAGGAGGGGAGAACTGCCACCTCCTCAAAGGCAGAGCGGCCCTGGGAAGGACCTGATCGCATCTGACCAAAAACCACCTGGAGGTTCCGTTGAAAATCTTTCTGCCATCAGCTTCAGCTGAGATGTTGAGGCTGCCTGCCTGGCTCCCAGAGGCCCCATCCACCCACTCACCCTCCCTACTCCCCTCCTCTCCTTCCCACAGGAGTTAAAAGCCCGACAGGGGCAGAGGCGGCGGGCTGAGGCGGCTCCGGGACACAATGTTTGCAGGGGGAATAGAGAGAAAAGGTTTGCGGACTCTCAGAGATGGACGGAAGGCTGGCCGCTTTACAGCCTGTTCCCTCAGAGGAGCTTCAAGGGCAGTGAAAGTCTTCATGGAGGGGGCCCTTATGGAGAGAGGGGCAGAGGCAAAACGGGAACGGGAAGAGAAGGAGAGCTTTTCAGCCGAAGCGATCAAAGAGCCTGGCTTCCACAGGCTCCAACGGAATAAATTGGGTGAAATACTTGCCTTAAACGATGGGAGGTGGTCCACGGGAAATCTAAATAGATGCTCTGAGATACAAGGGAAGAAGCTTCCGAGGTAAGGCTTGCTATAGTTTTTATTCCTTGGGGTGGGAGGGGAGACAGCTAGCTAAAAAGGCTCCTTGATTTCTCATTCTCTCCTTCCCCCGCCAACCCCCCCCCCCCCCCCGCCCCCCGCCTTTCTTTTCTGTCTGGGTCGCCATACTTAAATGTCCCCCCGGCCCTGCTTCCTTTACCTTCCCTCTTTTTTTTTTTCCAGCTGCAGTCCCTTAGATTACTCTAAATAGACTTTTGAAAAATCCATTTTGCGTGTCTTAAGCACCGTTTTCTCTTTTTCAAATGGTCTTTAGCAAAGTGGAACTATGCCCAAAGAGTTCCCCTTAGATCCGGCAGTGTTTCTACTGGGTTTATGTCCCAAAGAGATCTGAAAGGTGGGAAAGGGACCCCCATTAGTAAACATGTCTGTGGCGACCCTTTTGGGAGTGGCGAGACACTGGAAACTGAGTGGCCGCCCATTACTTGGAGAATGATGGAATAAGTGACAGTCTATGAATGTTATGGGATATTATTCTTCTGTAAGAAACAATCAGCAGGATGACCATAGCGAGGCCTGGAGAGATTTACATGAATCGACATCCACAGTCTCTTTGAACTGTTCTACCTCAGTTTCCCTGCCCTAGTTTCCCTAACTGTCCTGACTGAGTTTCCCTAATTGTTCTGCCTCAATCCTCTTAGTTGTAAAGCCCCACCCCCACCCTACTTGTCCATTAAGACCGAGGACCATTTGCTCTAAGGCTATAAATTGTCAATGTGAGACTCAAGATGAGGGGGAGATCAGACTTCCTGACTCCTAACTCCTTCTGCCCTCAAGAATTTATGAAACCACCCCTCTAAAATATTTCACAAGCTTGGCCCTTTCCACTGTGGCTTTTGGAAAAATCTCTGGGACCTGGAGCTGGGTTCCAAACCCCCTTTCTTCCTCTGCCCGAAACACACTCCCCCTATCTGTCTCTGTCTCTGTCTCTTTCACTCTCTCTGTCTCTGTCACTCTCTCTCCGTCTCTGTCACTCTCTCTGTCTCTCACTCTCTGTCTCTATCTCTGTCTCTCACTCTCTGTCTCTATCTCTGTCTCTCTGTCTCTCACTCTCTGTCTCTATCTCTGTCTCTCTGTCTCTCTCTCTGTCTCTATCTCTGTCCCTCTGTCTCTCTCTCTGTCTCTCCCTCCCTCTCCCCCGCCCTCCCTCTTGGGACCTTATTACAGTATTCTGTATTCATCCTGCTAGTCCTTTCTTATCTTTCTTCTTTTCTTTCTTGTCTTTCTTTGGTTTCTTTTCTTTGTATTGTAACTTTTTGTTGACAGAACATATGCCTGGGTAATTTTTGACAACATTATCCCTCGCACTCGCTTCTGTTCCAACTTTTCCCTTTCTTCCCTCCACCCCCTCCCCTAGATGGCATTTGACATGGCTTATACATGTTAAATATGTTATAGTGTATCCTAGACACAATATATGTGTGCAGAACCGAACCTTTTTCTTGTTGCACAGGAAGAATTGGATTCAGAAGGTAGAAATAAGCCGGGAAGAAAAACAAAAATGCAAACAGTTTACACTCATTTCCCAGTGTTCTTTCTTTGGGTTGTAGCTGCTTCTGTCCATCATCGATGCACCGGAACCGAGTAAGCTCTTCTCTTTGTCAAAGACATCCACTTGCATCAGAATCCATCCTCGGACAGTATCGTTGTTGAAGTGACGAATGATCTCCTGCTTCTGCTCCTTTCGCTCAGCATCAGTTCATGTGAGTCTCTCCAAGCCTCTCTGTCTTCATCCTGCTGATCGTTTCTTGCAGAGCAATCCTATTCCTTCACATTCTTACAGCACCATTTATCCAACCATTCTCCAAGGCATGGGCATCCCTTCCCAAACAGGGCTACCACCAGCACTTTGGCACATACAGGTCCCTTTCCCTTCTTCAGTATCTCTTTGGGTTCTCAGCCCAGTAGTAGCACTGCTGGATCAAAGGGTATGCACAGTTTAATGACTTTGGGGGCAGAATTCCAGCTTGCTCTCCAGAATGGGTTGGATCCGGTCACAACTGCAGCAACAATGCATGAGGGTCCCAGGTTTCCCCCCATACCCCCCTCCAACAGTCATTATTTTTTTTTCCTGTCAGCTTAGCCCATGTGACAGGTCTGTAGTGGTATCTCAGAGTGGCCTTCGTTTGCATTTCTCTGATCAACAGTGATTTGGGACACTCTTTCACAGGAGTGGAAAGAGTTTCAATTTCACATTATCTGAAAATTGTTCGTATCCTTTGACCCTTTATCAAATGGAGGATGGCTTGATTTCTTAGGCAGTCATCCATTCTCTCTATATTTTGGAAATGGGGCCTTTATCAGAACCTTTCACTTAAAAGATGTTTTCCCAGTTTGTCGCATCCCTTCTAATCTTGTTGGCATTAGTTTGGTTTGGACAAAGGCTTTTTCATTTGAGGTAATCCAAATTTCCTATTTTGTGTTCCATAATGATCTCTCTTTCTTCTTTGGTCACAAATCCCTTCCTTACTCCAGAAGGTGAAGTATCCAATGTTCCTCTAATTTATTTATGATCTCGCTCTTTACGCCTAAATCATGGGCCCATTTTGATCTTTTCTTGGTATATGCTGTTAAGTGTGGGTCAATATCTGATTTCTGCCATACTAATGTCCAGTTTTCCCAGTAGTTTTGCTCAAATAATGAATTCTTTTCTCAAAAGTTGGAATCTTTGGGTTTGTCAAACACTAGATTGCTACAGTTATTGACTATTTTGTCTTGTGAAGCCAACCTATTCCACCGATCAACTCATCCATTTCTTAGCCTATACCAAATGGTTTGGGTGACTGTTGCTTTATCATATAGTTTTAGATCAAGCAGAGCTAGGCCGCCTTCATTGGAATTTTTGTTTTTTATTAATTCCCTTGAAATTCTCCACCTTTTGTTGTTCCATATGAATTTTGTTGTTATTTTTTCTAGGTCATGAAAATAGTTTCTTGGGAGTCTGATTGGTACCGCACTAAATAAATAGATCACTTTAGGGACAGCAACTTCTTTTCGAGAATAAAAGCCGCCTCCCCTCCCCCTTTCCCCACCCAATCGCTCTCCTTTCTTCTCTCTACCACCTGGGCCTCCCAGTTAATTCTGCAAAACCTGAAGAGTTATCCTTTGTCTCCTCCTCGTGGCAAGAAGGAACCTTTGTTTTACCTTTTGTCTTTTTGTCTTTTTTTTTTTTCCTTCCAGCCTGGGGATCCTTGAGTTTAAGGGCTCTGAGGAGGGGGAGGGAGGAATGGGGAGAGTGTATTTTCCAGCAAGAGATTGTGTAGGCAGGGGTCCTAGTAGTGGCACTCCAAATAATCCATTGAACAAATTTTAAATTTTATTTTTTAGCTTGTGCATTCTGGTATTAGATATGTAAACTGAGGGGGGGGCGGAGGGGGGAATATATTCAGTATAGTGTTATATTACTATGTCATAGTGTAGTATTATATGTGTAGTAGATAGATTACACACTAGTACAGTGTTATATTAAGCACATAAGTATATATTCAATGCTTGCTACCTGCGGGGCAGGCTTTTTGCCAAAGAGCTAATTACCTCTGATTTAGAACTTTGCTATTAGGTGTAGTTCAGGGACTAGAGATGAAGTTGGTTGCTTGTTCCAGGACTGGAATGTCTTAAGGGACAATAAAGGGTTGGCTTCTTTCCCTATTCTTCCCTTTGCTGCCTCCAGCAGGCTAAGGGGTTCCCCCTAAAAAAAAAAAAACACGGGAAGTCCCGCTGGTTCTAGGTGCCGACCACAATCTGCGGGAGGCGGGCCAAGCTTTGTTGTGATTGCTTCTGTGGGTTTTGTTCGCTGTAGTTGTTGTGATCTTGCTCGCTATGGTTGCTGCTGAGGAAGAGAGGGGGAGAGAGAAGAAAGTGACGAATTGGGAGAATATATAACTCAAAGAGACCTTGGAAAAGGCTCTTAGACCTGGCTGGAAAAGGTGGGCACCTCCCTTTCTCCTTCTGAAAGGAAGTGCTCCTGTATCTCTCTCTCTCTCTCTCTCCCATTTGGTCCTGGGACTTGCAACAGAAAAACTTTGAGCAATAGGCATCTGTCTGTGCGGCATGTTTTGGGCTTATGAAAAGGGAGTCTGGGAAAATCTTTAGCCTTGGAGCCAGGCTTGTGGGGTCCCCTGTCTTTTTCAACACTCCTAGAAACCACCAGGCCTCTTATTTAGCTTCCTGGGACCCGAACGGAAAGAAAGCCAGGTTTGTCTGAGAGAGCCAAGCTGGGCCCTTTTCAGCGGGGCTTTTGCAAAAGTCTCTGGGACCTGGAGCCGGGTTCAAAACTCCCTTTCTTCTGCTTCCCCCCAGACACAGTCCCCCGTATGTGTGTGTGTGTGTGTGTGTGTGTGTGTGTGCCTCCCTTCCCCTCCCCCCCTGCCCTCTCTCTTCTCCGGGACCTTATTACATTCCTCTCTATTCATCCTGCTAGTCATTTCTGTCTTTCTGTCTCTCTTTCTGTCTTTCTGTCTCTCTTTCTTTCTTTCTGTCTTTCTTTCTTTCTATCTATCTTTCTTAATGTAACTTTTTATTGACAGAACGTATGCCAGGGTAATTTTTTACAACATCATTCCATGCACTCACTTCTGTTCCAACTTTTCTCTTTCTTCCCTCCACCCCCTCACCTAGATGGCAAGCAGTCTTATACATGTTAAATATGTGATAGTATTTCCTAGATACTAGATCACAAAACACATGCATGGCTAATTTTTCAATGTTGTCCCTTGCCATAACTTCTGTTCCAACTTTTCCCCTCCTACTCCTCCCCCATTCCCCCCCCCCCCCCCCGCCGCCACCCCCTCCCGCCATCCCCTCCCCAGATGGCTAGTAGTCCCATACAGGTTAGGTATGTTAAACTAGATGTTAACTATATAAACACGTATACATATGTTGTATTTATCTTGCTGCACCAGAAAAATCGAATTTAGAAAGAAGGTAAAAATAACCTGGGAAGAGAAACAAAAATGCAACCCGACAATAACAGAGAGCGTCGATGCCATGTTGTGGGCCACGCCCCTTTCGCAGACAGCACAGTATTTCCCCTCTTCTCACTGTTTCCTTGCATTTTGTTTTCTTTCACATCCTTTTTGGTTCCTTTTGGGTCTGATTTTCTTTGTGCAGTATGACATTTGTGGAAATGTGCATAGAAGAATTGCATATGCTTCAAGTCTATTGGGTTACTTGCCCTCTAGGGGAGGGGAGGGGGAAGAGAAAGGGAGGGAAAAGATTTGGAAAAGAAAGTTGTGCAAAGGTGAATGTTGCAAATCATCCATGCAGATATTTAGACAATAGAAAACTTTAATTCAAAATTAAAAAAAAAACAAAAAGCAAAACACCATTAAATAGATAGTCAAAATTCCAAAATGTGGATCCAGATGGACACCATGCATTGGTAACTGTGTGCATTCGGAGTCTTATTTTGTGATCTTTGAGTATGGATTCTTTTAAAAATTTTTCGTGAAAAGATACAAAAGAAGCAAATGACTCTGCTGCCTACAGCCTGCCTATGTATCACAAGACCTTGAAGCAATCGCCTCAATTCCTCTAGCTTGATATTGATCTTTTAGTCCTATTTTTCTGTCCTTAGGAGACTTTAGACTAGCATTGCATTCCAAGTGAAACACATGTTACGTTTTCATACAAACTCTGGGTTGAGTGTGTGTGTGAGTGAGTGAGTGAGCGATCCATTGCTTTGTAGCCCTTGGTCATTCCAGGAGGGGAGGGCGGGGGAGAGAAGCCGGGCACCCTTGGTAAGTGTGGACAGCAGGAAGGTGGGTGACACACCTTCCTTCTTCCAATGAATGTATGCAGTTGCACGAGTGGGTTGAATTCCCTCCTTGTGGACTTCACCGCTTAGATCTGCTGCAGCTGTCTCCAACATTTGTGAAATGTCACGAAAGTACAGTTGGGAATAATCTCATGAACATGCTTCTTAAGCAGTTATTCACAATTTAGGGGCTCTGAACCTTTGAAAATAAGGAACACAATGATACTATGTTACTAAAAGTTTTCTCTTGGTCCTTCGTGGGGATGGGGGATTCTCCTCCCTCCCTGTCTCCCTGTCTCCCTGTCTCCCTGTCTCCCTGTCTCCCTGTCTCTCTGTCTCTCTGTCTCTCTGTCTCTCTGTCTCTTTTTCCCTTTTCCCCAGCAGGCCCTGGTGCCATGGATGATCCAAGCCTACATTGCTATAATAGTGTTTGCCTTTAAAGACAGTCACTGCTATGGGTTCCTTCATTCATGGACGCACGCATGCATTTTTATATTTAAAGAAATGTATATTTTCTTCATCTTTAAAAATTTTTTTTATTTTGAAAAAAATTTCTTTACAACATTATCCCTTGCACTCACTTCTGTTCCGATTTTATCCCTCTCTCCCTCTTACCCCTCCCTCAGATGCCAAGCAGTCCTATACATGTTGAATATGTCACAGTATATCCTAGATACAGTACATTGGTGGAGAACCGAATAGTTCTCTTGTTGCACACGAAGAATTGGCCCAATAGCCCGGAAAGGAAAACAAAAATGCCAACACTTTACGTTCGTTTCCCAGTGTTCTTTCTTTGGGTGTAGCTGCTTCTGTCCATCATTGATTAATGGAAATTGAGTTAGATCTTCTCTTTCTCGAAGAAATCCACTTCTTTCAGAATACATCCTCATACATTATCATGATTGAAGTATATAATGATCTCCTGGTTCTGCTCAAGGAAATGTATTGCTTTAAAATTTTTCCTCAGTTACATTTAGAACAATGTGTTTACATTCGTTTCTTACAAAAAAAAAAAAAAAGGAAAAAAAAAGACAGAACTTTTGAGCTCCAGCTTGGGTATCTCTGAATTCAAGGTCTCTGAGGATGGGGAGGAAGGAAGGGAGGGGGAATGTATATTCCATCAAGAAATTGTGGAGGTAGAGGTCCTAGTAGTGGCACTCAAAATGATAAATTGATTTAAAATTTTCTTCTTTTTTCTTTTTTTTATTTAGTTTGTGGATTTTGGCATTAGATATATGATGTGTGTGTGTGTGTGTGTGTGTGTGTGATACATTCAGATTAGTGTTATATTACTATGTCATAGTGTAGTATTATATGTCTAGTAGATATATTACATACTACAACAGTATTATATGAAGCATATAAGCTTGCCATGTGCCTGGCAGGCTTTGTGCCACAGGGCTAATTACCCCTGATTTAGACCTTTGTTATTAGGTGTAGTTTAGAGACTAGAGATTAAGTTGGATGTTTGCTTCAGGACTGGAAATCAATGAATTTCTTAAGGGGGGAAAAAGGGGTTGGCTTGTTCTCCCCCTCCCCATCAGGACAAGGTGTTTCCCCTAAAAAACCACAGGGATTCAGAAAGCAAGTCCTTCTGGTTGTAGGTATAGACCACGATCTGAGGGATGCAGCAAAGCTTTGTGTGATTGCTTCTGTGGGTTTTGTTGTTGTTGTTGTTTTTGCTGTAGTTGTTGTGCTTGATACAGTTGCTGCTGAGGAAGAGGGGAAGAGAGAAGAAAGTAACGAATTGCGTGAATAGTTCACTAAAAGCCATCTTGGAAAATGCTCAATGCTGAACTCAGAGAAAATAAGGATTAGGAGCTGGGGATTTGGCTATGGGGTCAGGGAGAGAAATTAAGAGATAAATAATTGGCTAATTGTTCTTCCCCCCACCCCCAATTCAAAGCAGCAACATCCAAAAGGAAAAGGATGAATCCACAAAGATGAAAGCAAAGCAATTGTTACGGATTTGATTCGATATGGATCAAGATGGAAGATCTCCACACAAAGAATGAATATTAGCAAAAATATAAATTAGCAAATTATATAAATTTATATAAATATAAATATAAAGCTCGGATAAGCCTTAAGTACTCATTGGAGTTGACACCTTGGGGAGTTAAGGAGGTTTAGTGGGAGATATCCGAATTGACACCTCCCTTAATCCCTCTCGGAGGGGAGGAGTCAACCTTTGGGAGACCCTATAAAGAGAGTCTCTGTGCTTCAGCTTACTTTCTTGGGACATTGCCAAGAGTTCAGAGCGAAGCCCTCTCTAGGAGGCGCAATCACATTGAGCACTCTGCGACAGACACAGAGCACTCTGGGAGGACGCCCACAAGCCCACTCTCTGGGAAGTGGAGTCAGCTCCATTCTATCTTCCACCTTTATGGTGGAGGAAATAATCACCCAAAGGCAGCCAGGTGATAAAAGTTCAAACGTTTCTTCCTTTCAACTGAAAGGAAGAGCATTAGTGTTACTATCGTGATCCAGCCGTTTCAGGCTTGACTAGTTCTCATTTGGGATCGCATTTGGGATCTTCTGGGCAATGATGCCGGAGAGGTCAGGAAGCAAGCGGGCCAGCAGCCCTGCAGACAACTACTACCTGGCCCGGAGGCGTACTTTGCAGGTAGTTGTGAGCTCCTTGCTGACAGAGGCTGGGTTTGAGAGGGCTGAGAAAGCATCTTTGGAAACATTAACCGAGATGTTCCAGAGCTACCTTTTAGAAATCGGGAGGCGTGCTAAGTCCTATTGTGAGCACACGGGCAGGACACAGCCCACACTCTCAGATATCGTGGTCACGCTGGTGGAGATGGATTTCAATGTGGAAACTCTCCCCGCCTACGCTAAACGATCCCAGAGGATGGTCATCACAGCACCACCGGTCACCAAACAGCCTGTGACTCCCAAAGCCCTGACTGCTGGACAGAACGAGGCTCACCCACCTCATATCCCTAGCCATTTCCCTCAATTCCCTGATCCCCACACGTACATCCAAACACCGACATACCGGGAACTTGGGTCAGATTACCAGGTCCTTCGGGAAAAGGCTGCATCCCAGAGGAGTGATGTGGAATGGGCACTTACTCGATTTATGGCCAAGACAGGGGAGACGCAGAGTCTTTTCAAAGATGATGTCGGCACATTTCCATTGATTGCTGCCCGGCCGTTTACCATTCCCTACCTGGCCGCCCTTCTGCCCTCTGAGTTGGAGATGCAGCAGATGGAAGAGACTGATTCTTCTGAACGGGATGAGCAGAGAGACCCGGAGAACCTTCCTCTGCACATCAGTACGGATGAATCAGGAGCAGAAAAAGAGAATGCCTCTACTCCACAGCAGAACACTTCCTTGTCAGGGAGCTGGGCTGAGGAGGAGAATCTTCCTGAAAACCCTTATCTAAGACCTGTCAAGAAACTCAAGATCCGGTAGGAAGAACTGAATTAAGAGGACATTCCATTCTGAATTGGTCTTCTCTGCCTCCTTGAAAGCAGGGAAGAAATGAGTTATTCGCCATTAAGCTTAGGCCTAGAAAGAGTCTCCCTGAGCTTAGCAGACATTTTCCTTGTCTCTTTCTTTCTGAATTTCCACATTCCCACCTTGAGGTATCTTAAAATGAAGCTATCTCAACTTTTGGAGATCGGATGACATGATTTGAGCTGTCCTTCCTCCAATGGAATGCATTTGGTCAGAGGTCTCCCATGGCCCCTTGGGTCACCTAGGACTTCTCTTCTGTTTCCTCTTTTTGGATGACAGGAAAAAAAAAAAACCTCAGTTGGGAAGGGATGCACATTCCCATTCCAAGATCCCCCGGAAGGAGAGGGCTGGGTGGTCAAACTGGAATCCAATTGTTGTTAAGTGTTTGGCTTCCGAGAAACAAGTCGTTCATAATGATATTCCATGCAGTCTGTATTGTGGGATACAAGGAGATGGAATGATTTCATTTTTTATTCCTCTTGAAACTCCTAGGAAACGAATCCAGACAATACTTTTATTGCTCACCAGCACTTGTAGACCTGGCCTCAAGGAAAGAACCTCATTGTATGGCTTGCAAAAGCCGGAGAAGCCCAGGCTGAAGAGGCAGCTCAGTGGGTTGCTGGTTGAATTGCTTTTCTGCTTTGAGCCCTAGTACACTCAATGAGCCTTTGCTTTTTTTTTTCCTGGACAGAGGGGGAAGTCTTGTTTCTTTCCTCTGAAATCTCTGTCTCCTGAACAGGAGATAACTTCTGAGGAAGCTATGACTAGATTATTCCAAATTCTTCCTTTTCTCTTGGCCAGAAAACAGGTTCTCAAAGAAAATTCTGTGTAAACTGCTAAATAGACTTTTAGCTGGACATTAATAGAGGGAATTTTTTTTAATGTCAACTGAAAATTACTGAATAGTCACAGATATTTTAAATGAAAGAAATAAGGAATCTCCTGTGGTATTTTGCTCGAAATCCTTTTGGAGAGACAGACAGTCTGATACCACAATAGCCCCACAAACACAAAAGAAAATGGAATGCTTACAGAACCCCTATTTAGCAAAGAAAAATTGACGAGTTTCCCGAGTATCCCCAGACAAAACTGAAACAAAATTCAAATATCCTAGGTAAGAAAACTATGGGAGGTATGAGCTGCTTTAAAACTAACAAAGAAATAAAAACTTTTGACTTCCAAGATTCTTTCCCTTATGGCCACTTCCAGTTTCAGTTAAGAGACCATAGGATTAATTCATTTTTGGTGGAAGCACAATGAGTTCAAACGGTATCCCAAAAAACCGTGGGCGATTATGGAGAAGGGAGTAGTCTTAGCATTTGCTAACTAGATCTCCAATGTATTTAAGAAATTGAAACCCCTAGACTAGTGCTTGGCCTGTGGAACAGTTTAGGTAAGGAATGTAAAGGAGAAAGTGTTTGATAAAGACTAAGCTCCAAGCTCGAATGCAAAGCAATCTGTATTGGACTAAACCACCCCCCTACCCTACCCCTCCCCCCCCCCAAAAAAAAACAAAACCCAAAAACAAAAACAAAAACTGCCCGGAACAGTGTAAAGCAGGGTGGCAGAAACGAGACCCAGACCACATTTCACCCTGTCTTTATACCGAGATCAGATCCAAAAAGGGTTACCTGAATTAGGGATTCAAGGTCATAGCCAAAGGCAAGGAAGGGGATTTGGAGAAAGGGACCTGTCGGAACCAAGAGACTAAGGGAAGACTGATCAAAGAAGAGAGGAATTTGGGAGGGAAAAATTGACCCAGAACAGATCATTTTGATTTCATGACAGCGAACGGGTTTTGCATGAGGCGCATGCAATGGAAGCAAGCCGAGAAGAAAAGGAAGAAATCTTGTGTCTCTTGTACTTGCTTAGCCCCCTCCCTCCCTCCCAATAACGTGGGAAATGTTTTATTCGGATTTCTTATGTATATATAATGAGTTTCTTAGGGCTTTCTTGCGATGTGAGTGGTAGGGAATGGGGTGGAGTGATAAGAAACGGAGTCAGGGTGAGGATTTAGAATGAAAAATTGAAAAGAGGCAAACGACTCGTTCGCGGTGGTTGTTTTCTTTTTCTCCCCTGGAAGGGGGTGGGGTGGGGAATCGATCAGCTGGTAAGAGAGATGGGTTCCCGGGGGCCGGGATGGTGCTCAGATCAAGAGGGAGAAAGGGAGACAAAATCGGAACTCATAAATAAATAAATGAATGAATGTTGGCGCCTAACTTTCTGGGTACTTAGAAAAATAAAATATTTTTTTTAAAGTATAGGGGGAAAACATACTTTACACGGGGGTGGGGTGGGTGGGAATCTGCTCTCAGGAAAGGTTGGATCCTAGGGCAAGCATAAAAGGGAGGGAGGGAGATGATTTCGGAGCACAGTTTTCCAAAAATGAATGTGGAAAACTATCTTTATGTTTCATTGGAAAAACGAAATCCGTTGGCTTGCCGCCCCCTCCCCCCAAAAAAAAGGATAGGGGAGAAAGTAAACAAAAGGTTGCTCCCCCACTCCCACCCTCCCCACCCCCCGGGCTGGGGGTAGAGAATTATTTCTACTCCGGACTGCAGGGTTAAAACAAACAAAATGATGGGGGGGGGGTTGCAGGGAGGAGCAAACTTACAAATTGTTCCCCCTGGGTTCGCTCGCGCGCGCAGGTGTGTGTGTGTGTGTGTGTGTGTGTGTGTGTGTGTGTGTGTGTGTGTTAGAGAGTTGTTTGTGCGCCTTGCTACAGGGGATTTAACAAAAAAGGATGGGGGGGGGGGAGGTGAGGGAAGAAAGTAAACTTATAAAGTTTTTTTTTTCCCCTTCTCCTGGCCGTCGGTAGAGAATTATTTCTGCGCCTCACTGCAGGGGATTAAAAAATAAAAAGGGGGGGGGCGGTGAGAGGAAAAAGTAAACTTTCAAGTTCTTTTTTTTTTTTTTTTTGCCCCCCTGCCCAGGGGTAGAGTATTATTTCTGCGCCTGCCTGCACGGTTAAAACACAATAAAACAGGATGGAGGGAGGAGTAAATTTACAATTCCCTCTCCTCCATCCGTGTGTGTGTGTGTGTGTGTGTGTTTGTTTGTGTTTGTGTGTGTGTGTGTGTGTGTGTGTGTGTGTTTGACAGGAGGGGAGAACTGCCACCTCCTCAAAGGCAGAGCGGCCCTGGGAAGGACCTGATCGGATCTGACCAAAAACCACCTGGAGGTTCCGTTGAAAATCTTTCTGCCATCAGCTTCAGCTGAGATGATGAGGCTGCCTGCCTGGCTCCCAGAGGCCCCATCCACCCACTCACCCTCCCTACTCCCCTCCTCTCCTTCCCACAGGAGTTAAAAGCCCGACAGAGGCTGAGGCAGCTCCGGACACAATGTTTGCAGGGGGAATAGAGAGAAAAGGTTTGCGGACTCTCAGAGATGGAAGGAATGCTGGCCGCTTTACAGCCTGTTCCCTCAGAGGAGCTTCAAGGGCAGTGAAAGTCTTCATGGCCTTTATGGAGAGAGGGGCAGAGGCAAAACGGGAAC
Source organism: Antechinus flavipes (assembly GCF_016432865.1). NCBI lineage: Eukaryota > Metazoa > Chordata > Mammalia > Dasyuromorphia > Dasyuridae > Antechinus > Antechinus flavipes. The sequence continues at coordinate 636,590,231 of NC_067400.1, read as the reverse complement.
GGGAAGAGAAGGAGAGCTTTTCAGCCGAAGCGATCAAAGAGCCTGGCTTCCACAGGCTCCAACGGAATAAATAGTACATTGGGTGAAATACTTGCCTTAAACGATGGGAGGTGGTCCACGGGAAATCTAAATAGATGCTCTGAGATACAAGGGAAGAAGCTTCCGAGGTAAGGCTTGCTATAGTTTTTATTCCTTGGGGTGAGAGGGGAGACAGCTAGCTAAAAAGGCTCCTTGATTTCTCATTCTCTCCTTCCCCCGCCAACCCCCCCCCCGCCCCCCGCCTTTCTTTTCTGTCTGGGTCGCCATACTTAAATGTCCCCCCGGCCCTGCTTCCTTTACCTTCCCTCTTTTTTTTTTTTCCAGCTGCAGTCCCTTAGATTACTCTAAATAGACTTTTGAAAAATCCATTTTGCGTGTCTTAAGCACCGTTTTCTCTTTTTCAAATGGTCTTTAGCAAAGTGGAACTATGCCCAAAGAGTTCCCCTTAGATCCGGCAGTGTTTCTACTGGGTTTATGTCCCAAAGAGATCTGAAAGGTGGGAAAGGGACCCCCATCAGTAAACATGTCTGTGGCGACCCTTTTGGGAGTGGCGAGACACTGGAAACTGAGTGACCGCCCATTACTTGGAGAATGATGGAATAAGTGACAGTCTATGAATGTTATGGGATATTATTCTTCTGTAAGAAACAATCAGCAGGATGACCGCAGAGAGGCTTGGAGAGACTTACATGAAGTGACAGTGTTATGCCACAGTCTCTTTGAATTGTTCTACCTCAGTTTCCCTAAATGTTCTGCCTCAGTCTCCTTAACTGTTCTGCCTCAATCCTCTTAGTCAGGTGGAAAGGAAATGGCAAACCACTCCATTATCTTTGCCACAAAAACACCAAACATGTCACAAAGAGTTCGAAATGAATGAAATGAAACAACAAATGTTGCACACATTTATTAATAGCTTTTAATCAAATTATATCCCTATAACATAGCAACATGTAGTAAAAGCCTAATATGTTACCAGTTATATAACGGAGTACCAAGGTAGACTTGGTACTATTTATTATGTTTCTGTTATAAAATTATTTCAGTATAATAATTAAGAATAGGACAAGGAGGAATATTAATCTCATCAACATGAATGTAATTTTTTTTATTGTGTGGCTTTTATATTATCGAGTTTTGTTGATAACAAATTCATACAAGCAAAGTTCCAATCATACTTACATCATTAAATTTGTACATGAAATCAATCATATTAATATTCATTCAGTTTATCTTTTATGTTGCATATATAAAACGAAAATATTCATAGCCAAATAATTTTTTTGCAATAAATATTTATCAAAAGGCAGTATTTTTAGCTGTTTAAAAAAATAAAAAAATAAAAATTTTAATATTTTTTTAAATTGGGAATTATATGTGTGAAGTCAGAAAGAATTGATTTTAAGTTCTTTTTCATTCCTTACTAAATATATGGTAATATTTGAGTTATTTTTTTTAGCTTAGTTAATTAGATTATGGAATAATATTAGAAATCTTTCCTTAATAGAAGAGGTAATAAAAAAAAAGAAATAGTATGAGAAGAAATTAGAAGGCAAAGCATATTTAATATTGTGGATTTATGGGAAAAGATTTAGTTTCAGAATGTAACAAGGAGTTAGTTGATAGATTTTAGATATTAGAGATATAAAAACACTAACAGATAAGAAAATAACAAGTGGTTAAAAATATGGAAAGAAATTTTTAAAGGGTGAATTAAGGAGAAACTAAATTTAGAAAATAAAATGATCTGTTAATGTTAGAAATAAAAGAAATATAGGATCAAAGTAGGTCCAACATTGAAAAAATCAGAATTTGTATTTGATTCTGTGATACGTTTTCTTCCAAAAAATGAGGTCTCATTTCAAGAGTATGGTTTCTATGAAAGTTTAAAAAGAGAATAAGCAGAGATTAAAATGGAATTTTGAAGGATAGTTCAGGTGAATTAAGCATCTAATTTAATAAATTAATTGAATTGGAAGAGAATGATTTTCAGACCATACACAAATTATCATAATTTGCAAATATCCACAGGTGCATGTAGTGAGATAGTTGCTTTGATGAAGGTGAATAATCTTCTCTTTTAAACTCTTGTGATCATCTAGAGGTAATCAAATCAGACATTTTTGCTTCAATACTCAAAAAACTTATTGTGGTTATTTACTACTTTAATATTCCCTTTAAAATGTAATGTTCTCAGTTGAGGTTTTCTTGGGATCTCTGGAGAAGCTTTCATTTCAGTTCAGTAATCACCACAAGTACAGCCAAGTGTAAAATCCAAATCTTTTATTGGCTCCTTCAAAGTCTTAGCTGGTGATCTTTCTCAGAGTACAACCTCTCTCCTTGGTTCTGAGAGTTTGAGCTCCTGCCTCCTTCTCTGCCCTCTGAATCTCCCTGAATGCAAAGATTTGTGCTTCAGCCTCCAGACACCACAAAGGTGGATGATGGAATGAATCTTTCTCAGCCCCTGAGAGCTTCTAGTGAGCTTGTCCTTCTTTGGCCCTGAGACCTTCTCCCTTATATGTTCCACACTGAGTATACACCAATCTTTATATCAATAGGAAAACATTATTTGTTGTAGGATGAAATCAGTGCTGAACTAGATATAACTATTGTCTCCTCAATTCCATTTAGTACCTTGTTTTAAATTCTGGCCCATAACATCTCCTTGTAGGATTAAATCAATCATACTGAACCATGATAAATTAGATAACTATTGTCTGTATCAATTCTACTGATTTAGTACCTTGTAAGAATCCTTTGTTTCAAGTTCAGAGTTCTGGCCCATGGCATACTGCAATAATGTAGATTGTAACTCATACACATAATTTTAATTTTCATGAGTTGCTAAAATGAATTAATGAAGTCATCTTTGTGGTGATAGATTTCTCCACAATTTTATTGCACCTCAGGTAACAGACACAGTTTTATCAGTTGACTATCGTTTTCATTCTTTCCAGATCAATAGGACCTGCTAAAATTTAGGATCTTTTGTTGTGTCCTTTGAGAAATCAGAGTTATCTCTTTTCTAGTGAATTGGTAGTCATGAGTCTTTTTTGAATAATACACACACACACACACACACACACACACGAATCATCCACATCTTGAGTTATGAAATGGAGAGGAAAAGTAGGGATAAGCAAAGTAGGAGTTAGCTGTAGGAGGTAGAATTGATATAGAGAAGAATTTGAGGTGATAAAATTGCTGTTTTCATTTAAATGAGGTAAAGGATGATTAATTTTTTTTGTTTGGTCATTTGAGGAAGATGAAGGGTCATAGGATAGCAATTTTAAGGAAGCGAAATCCACCTTGATGAATATGGGGAAAATACCACTTTCAAACAAGTTACTACTGTCTCCGAATGCAATAGGCTACCTCAGTTCTCTGTTATGGGAATTCTTCAGTTATGGGTAGGAGATTTTTTAGGTTGGACCAGATGATCTCTGAGCTACCTTTCATCTCTAATATCTAGTTTATTCCATGAAATTATATATGTAGCTATTCTCAGTTCCCTGACATGTTCAAATTTAATATATTCATTTTTGCAGTCAATAAAAATTTCAAATATGACAGAACTGAGGACAGTCCTTTTGTATATTGCTATAAAATGTCAGGTTTATATCATCCCATTGATCTCTACTTTTGAATACTTTACTATCTATCTATCTATCTACTTAGGTATATTACTTTCAGTTATTCAGACAGGAAAGAACACAGGATGTCCTTTCATCCCATGTAACTTCTTGTCCTTCCAAACATTCTCTACAGAAGGTCCATTGAACTTCTCTGTGACCTATTCGGTCTCTTGAAGTTGCGTGTGTAGTAGTAGACTTTGTGGACTTTGGACTGTTGCACTTATTATTTGCTTTATCCTATAACCACTTTTCTAGTTATACATCTTTATTGCTTCTCTTGTGCAACTATTTGTTGACAACTTACTTGCTTGTCTTCGCTGCCTTTTGTATTGATGTCAATTTTAATTTTTTGCTGACAAAAATATTCTGTTATTTGTACTTATATAGCACGACTATATAAGTATTAATAAAAATATGAGCCTTTGTTCTGGGAAGAAATTGGGAGCTATCAATAAACTTTTCTTCTCACCTTACATAGGTACTATTTCTTCTTTCATCTCTGTTTTGCATGGAGTTGCACGCCTTCTTGCCAAGATAAGTCCCCCAACATAAATCCTTCATTTGAACCCATCCTCTTTCTTCCAGCAGACTTCTACTACCACAGTCTCCAGTCATTAATTTTCAATCTATCATGATCTAAAGACTTTCCCCCTGAAGCCTACAAACATACCCATGCCTCAACCCATCCTCAAAAAAAAATACCTTTATTTGATAGTACCATCTTTTATATCTATTTTATTATTACTGCAATTTTTAGTAAAAATTTCTTGAAAAAGCTCTGTTGGGTGCCTTTGTTTTTTTTTCTCCAATCCAATTTTGACACATTGAAACATGACTTCTGAGTTACTACTCTTTCTAAAGTCACCAATGATGTTCGATCCCACCAGTGATCCCCAGTACAATTAATATCACACGCCAAATCTATGAGTATTTTTTTTCACATTTCACCCTTTTGATCTGTCTGCAGTCTTTGATATGGTCTCTTGGATATCCTATACTTCCTAGGTTTTCAAGGTACTTTTCTCTTTATTCTCCTATCTGACTCTTTTTCTTGTCTTGGATTTTTCTGCAGGTCACATCCACTTACTCTAAGACTCTTTTCCCCCCTCAAAACTATTTCTGTTTGGTGATTTCATAAGTTCTCTTGAGTTCAAATATCATCTCTTGTAGATGAGTATCAGATTTATATCTCTTTCTTGAGTTATAGTGCCATATCATCTTCTTAGATATCTTGAATTGGTGTTACTTAGAAATCTCAAACTCTGGTCAAAATAGATCTCATCATCTTTTCCCTTTAAACAGTCCTGTCTTTGAAATTTCCTTATTACTTTCCAAAGACACCATTATATTTTCAATCATCCAAACTTACAATAAAAGTGTAAGCTTGACTCATCACTTTCAGCCCTTAGAACAACTCTGTTGTGAATCACATCATATAGAAAAAATTGTCTTTTGTTTGGATGCTGTATTAGGTATTCTTCTTCATAGAAGCAAATACCTGGTAAATCTATTTCTCCCTTTTAAGTCTCTTTTGAAATTAATAATCATGGGGGCTTTGCAGAAAGTTAGATATTGTATTTTTCTAAGGAATATTGCATTATTTTGACATACATATTCAGATACTTTTTGAAGGAAAACTTTTAAAATAGCGTTTTGTTCTACTAAATCAAATAAGTTTTTTGATAGTAAAGAAAACAAGCTTAATGAAATATGCCTCACTCAATTGTTTAACTGTAATTGTGTGACCTTCTAGAAAAAGTAATTTGTGAATCACTTGTGTGGTGCTTTCACATTCTTCATCAAGGCAGTCTCAATTTGTGTATTGATTAATCTTATTATAATTTTACTAATGTAGCAAAATAATCCTATGAGTCAATAGTCAGGTATTATCTTTATTGTCTTCTTTATGTAATAGTATCTATGATATTCTCCAAGAATTTTTCACCTCCTTTCCTTTAAGATATCTTTAGGATGAGCCATTCTGGAGAACAATTTGGAACTATGCTCAAAAAGTTATCAAACTGTGCATACCCTTTGATCTGGCAGTGTTTCTACTGGGCTCCATGCCCCAAAGAGAGACTAAAGAAGGGAAAGGGACCTGTATGCGCTGAAATGTTTGTGGCAGTCTTGTTTGTAGTGGATAGAAGCTGGAAAATGAATGGATGCCCATCCATTGGAGAATGGTTGAGAAAATTGTGGTATATGAACGTTATGGAATATTATTGTTCTGTAAGGAATGACCAGCAGGATGAATACAGAGAGGACTGGTGAGACTTACATGAACTGATGCTAAGTGAAATGAGCAGAACCAGGAGATCATTATATACCTCAACAATGATACTGTTTGTGGATGTATTCTGATGGAAATGGATCTCTTCGATAAAGAGATCTAACACAGTTTCAATTGATCAAGGATGGACAGAAACAGCTACACCCAAAGAAAGAACACTGGGAAATGAATATAAACTGCTTGCATGTTTGTTTTTCTTCCCGGGTTATTTATACCTTCTGAATCCAGTTCTCCCTGTGCAACAAGAAAACTGTTCAGTTCTGCACACATATATTGTATCTAGGATATACCGTAACCTATTCAACATGTAAAGGACTGCTTGCCATCTTGGGGAAGGGGTGGAGAGAGGGAAGGGAAAAATCGGAACAGAAGTGAGTGCAAGGGATAATGCTTTAAAAAATTACCCTGGCATGGATTCTGTCAATAAAAAGTTATTTAAAAAAACAGATATCTTTAGGATGATACATTAGTACCCTCAAATTTGTATTACTTCTAGATTATTTGTTTTCTGTATTTTTGGTCTAGTTTACTTGACCTTTTTACCTCTATTCTCTTTTGGGCCATTTCTGCTGCCTTTGCTAGCATACCGAGAACTATGGTGTTAGAATCCATATGTTATTGATAAAGACAGTCGTTTGTTAGTGAAATATTTACTTCTTTTTTTCCTTCCAATTTTATTATTCAAAGTTCTCAGGATGATTTTGTGTAATTTGAATTCTCACCAAGCTACCTATACATTCCCCCTCCTCAATTGCTCTTTCATGGTTTGGTGATGTGCTCTTCTAATTATTCTTCAAGCGATTGAATGAACAAGTTTTCATTCTAAATCTGTGTGGTCTTGGCTGCTGTAATTCTGTGATTGGGAAGGAAATCTATTATGTGTTGACTTGTGCAGTTTCCAGGCTCTTTTGACTTTATTATGCTTACTTTGACATTGGTGACATTTTCTTGGTAAATGGTGATAATCTGTGTTATTTATTCCTTTATTCATTTCTCATTTTAAAGTGTCAGCAAATTATAGAAATGAATATAGGTAAAATTAAAGTTGCTTTCTTTGCATTGTATCTCATTCTCACTTCTATTATTCTAATGTGATATTTAATTGTAAACAACTGATTTAGAAATATTTCCTATTATGTCAAGCAATAAAGGGAGAGAGAGAATAGTTATGTGCAGTGTGATATGGAGGTAAATTTGAGGATGAGAATGGGAGTGGAATAATTAGTGGTCAGTGGAGGAAGAGAGGTAGATGTTATAAAGTATCACAGACACAGACACACAGACACGCGCGCGCGTACACACACACACACACACACACACACACACACACATACATTCTGCCATGAGCAATTCCTTTGTGATGACATAATACAATTATACAAATATAAATTTCCCAAGAGCATTTAGCCTTGATTTCACCTTGCCATGAATTTAATCTAAGAAGGGGTCCATAGACTTCACCAGAATTGCCAGGGATAAAGTCCAAAAGTCTTTTTTGTCCCCTTCACAGTCTGCCTCCTTGGCCTGGTGCTCAGCAGCTTTCTTGGGGCCTTCAGATGGGCCTTGGTTTCAGAGAAGGAATGGAGGAGCCACTTCAAGGATCTCTATCTTGAAGTTCTCAGAGAGCTTGAGCTCCAGCCTCCAGTCGTCTGTCTCTCTCTCCCCAAGTCTGTCTCCCAGTCCAAGCCAGTCTCTCCCAAAGTGCAGGAAGCAGGAGAGGCACCGGGAGCCTGATCAAAGATGGAATGTCTCCTTCCAGTCCTCGTTGGCTCTTATAGACTCTAGTACAAATACATCATCATAGGTGTCAGTGTTGTAGAAGGGGTGTCAAGTGGTAGAACTATACCAAGTAGTAAGTGCAAGAAAACTAGAGAATCACTATCTTACTTCCACTGAGTTAACATCTGGTTGTAAGAATCTTTGTTTCAAGTACATTTCTCCAGAATTCTGGCTCAATTCAAATAATGTCAATTTTTCCTTTTCATATCACCATTAGGGATGAGGACTAGACTTGTGATTTCACTGACTTAGACAATGTCCAGATGAAGAAACCCTTACCATTGCAAGCCTGGATTATCTCCGGTCTGAAGGAGCTGCCAAGAGCACCCTTCTTGGGACTGCCTTGCCCAGCACATACATGTCAGAGGCTAGACTTCAATTCGGGATTTTTGCCTCCAAGATCAGGGTCTATATGAAATTCACCACACTGCGTCTTCTGCCATCATTGGCTTAACAAATGTTTGTTAAGATCCTGCATTGTTCTGTTGGGAATGTTAACTAATGAGTCCCCCCCAAAAAAGTCTCTTCCTTTAGGAACTTCCAGTCTACAAGCAAAGTAGAAACAATTTTCCCTCTGATGACCATGTATACCAATGGTATTCATGAATACCATTATTCATTTTTAAACACTATAATTACCTCATCCTTTAAACAGTTTTTCTGTTGAATTAACATTTGAATTAAATTCAATTAAATAGCACCATAGTCTTCAAAACACAAGGGTTCATTGGAGTTTACTTATACTGCCATGGAAGAGCTATTTGTTCAATTTTAAGCATGAGTTTTTAAACTTTAAAAACCAGCTAATGCTACAAATATTCTTGTTCATTGCTTCAACTCAAGAAACAGATGGAAATAAAGGTTTTAATGGAAATACAACTTAAAAGTACATCATGTCTTTGTAGAGAACTGGTTATTAAACATTTATCATTATAACCCTGGTTACATATACTAATATTTACCTTGTTATCTCCTAAAAATGGAATAATTTAAAATATGTATTTATAAATTCATTTGTGGTCTTGGTGAAAATGAGAGGTAAAGGGGTCTGTGAGGCTCTGAGTGTGTAAAGAAGAGCATGTGCACACTGTTAGTGACTATGCAGAATGGAAATAACTGGAGGGACTTAGATGAAGGCAGCATCATTTCTGTAGAAAGTCAGTTATAATCGTTGGTGATGCCCTAACATGCAGTGGACATGATCTTGAGGATCTTCACATTGAAATTTTCAGGTTATTGTAGAAAGACTTCTGGATTCAGGATTTGGGTTGGATAAGTTGTTGTCCTATTTGATGAACCTCTGATTACCAGCTATTCAGATTTTGAAAGACTATAATTACTTCATCCTTTAAACAATTTTTCTCTTGGCTAAACATTTGAACTAAATTCAATTAAGTAGCACCATAGTCTTCAAAACACAAGGGTTCATTGGAGCTTACTTACACTACCATGGAAGAGCTATTTGTTCAATTTTAAGCATGAGTTTTTAAACTTTAAAAACCAGCTAATGCTACAAATATTCTTGTTCATTGCTTCAACTCAAGAAACAGATGGAAATAAAGGTTTTAATGGAAATACAACTTAAAAGTACATCATGTCTTTGTAGAGAACTAGTTAATAAACATTTATCAGTATAACCTTGGTTACATATACTAATATTTACCTTGTTATCTCTAAAAATGGAACAATTTTTAATATGTATTTAAATTTAAATATGTAATTATAGATTCATTTGTATGTAATAAATAACAAAGTTATGATGTGTTAACAGAACACATTTTCATGAAAAAATTTATCACTAATGAAAGAATGAGAATGGCATTGCTTTGCTTATTTTTTTGCAAATCTCTTATCTAGGTTAATGGAACAAGGTTGGATTATCCAACTGTTTTGATATTCAAATTATTTCAGTATATTAGTTGAAGTGTGCACATATCCATATCCATAAATAGACACACACACACACAAACACACACATATATGTAATATAAATTGACCTCATAATCTAAGTAGTTGCAAGACAGAAGAGTATTTTAATAATTAAACAATTTAGTATTATTATGAAATAGCTTTGAACTTGCACACATTTTGATTTGTGGTCTTGTGACCATGAGACGTAAAGGAGTCTGTGAGACTCTGAGTGTGTAAAGAAGGGCATGTGCACACTGTTGATGACTACTCAGAATGGAAATAATTGGAGGGACTTAGATGAAGGCAGCATCAGTTCTGTAGAAAGTCAATTATAACCATTGCCGATGTCTCAACATGCAGTGGGCTGCATTCCTCTGATCTTGAGGATCTTCACATTGAAATTTTCAGGTTATTGTAGAAAGGCTTCTGGCTTCAGTATTTGGGTTGGATAAGTTGTTCTGCTAGTTGATGAATCTCAGTTTCATGCAGGCAGTGGGGATGAAGGACTATCTATCAGCTCTGGGAATCTTTGGCCCCAGCTCTTCTCCTTTTTCTGGCATGAATAAATCTTTGTTGACTTTATTTTTTTCTTCTAGCCTGGTGGCAGTTTGGGGGCAGCTGTGTTCAAGGGCTCTGAGGAAAGATTGGAGAGGGAATAAGTGGAGATTGTGTGGCAAGAGTCTTTGGAGAGAGGGGTACTAGTGCTGGAGCCCAAAGTTACCTAAAGCTGATGCTTGAACAAAATTTCTCAATCTTTCAAATTGGAGCCTCTGGTATTAGATGACTGGACTGTGGCATAGGCAGGCTGAGGAGATCAGGGAGAGCTGAGATGAAACTTGTCTGTCTCAGGACTGGAAAAATAATGATCTTCAATAGGAAATAGGGAATGGAGATGAAGGATTGGGCTGCAGATTATTTCCCCTCATCCCCCAGCAAAATAAACAATAGAAGCCAATGAAATTCTGGTGGCAAGACCCTCTGGGCTCTAACTGCTGCTGCCATTGTTGGTCAGGCATGCCATTTCCTTCTCCAGGTCATTTTGCAGTTAAGGAAAGTAAGGACAAGAGAATTAAGATACTTGCCATGGGTCACCAAGGAAGTTAGGGTCAGAGATCAGATTGAAACTTAGGACGCCAGGTCCAGCATTCTCTAGTCACTGCTACCACCTAGCCACAGAGCAAGAGCATTACAGAGGTGAGGACCAAATTGGGAACCTTCTTTAGATTATGGAGAAAACATGGGAGGTCCAACACAAAGAAAAACTCTACTTTTGCTTCATTGACTAGATATGGCAAATCTTCAAAGAGATCATATTTGTCACCTGGAGAAGCTGTATGGCAGCCCAGAGGCCGCTGTTAGACTAGATGTGGCAAATCCTCAAAGAGATGGTGATGAAAAGTCTCTGGTGCAGCCTTCTCTGCCTCTGGAGACCTCTTGTGTTAGGTATCCTGAAGTGAGTGGGGCTGAAGAGCAGCTTCTAGCGCATTTTCTTCTCCAGTACAGATCATTTGCCGAGATCTCCTTCTCTGTTAAAATTTGTAACAAAATAGATATTAATACAATCCTAGTCTGCTAGAGCCAGCTAAAATGGCTGAACAGCACTAACGTGATCACTGGATTAGAGAATAACATAATAAAAAAGAGTTTTCTCTTTTTTACACACATATGTGTGTATATTCATGTATCTGTATATGTACCTGTGTATACAGCTTTGAGATAATAAGATTAGGACAAAAAATCCCTGTGGTATATGATAAAAATATGAATAATATAAGTGGATGCCTCACTTGTGTGGGAGCCATTTAATGTTGTCAATCAGCAGGGAAAGAGCTTTTATTTCTTCCAAACTAGCTAGATGAATGTAGAGGAACACAATTGTTAGATATGAAACTGATGGGTGCTCATGGTCAAGCTTTTAGAGCTGCAATCTTGATGAGAAGTGAGAGAAGTGAGAAGTGGGATAGGATGGAACTTTTTCAAGGGCATATAGAATTAGGAGAGTGGAGGGAAAAGATCAGGGATGGGAATTTAAAGGACTGGGTAAAATAAGGAATATGAGGTGAAAGAAAGTAGCAGGGAGAGGGTTAAAGGAGAAGCTAATAAAGAAAATAAGGAGTAAAAATAAGATAGAAGGTAATTCACAAATAACAAATAGAACTTTGTTAAAGATATAAAAATATGAGTTATTCCCCTAACGGATAAATAAAATGAATGGACAGTTTTTCAAAGAAAGAATCAAAAGAATTTATAGTGATGTTTTTAAAAGGCTCTAGATTGTCCTAGATCAGAGAAATTCATATTAAAACTACCCGAAAATATCATTTTACTCCTACCAGATTGTCTAAAAGAATAGAAGAAGAAGTGACACATGTTGAAAAGGATGTGGAAAAATTAAGAGACAATTAATTGTAGGTGGGAAGTGTAAAATGAAACAACTATTTTGCAGAACCTTTTGGGCATATCAAGGCTGGATCCACTGTAAACATTATGTGTGGATAAAGTCACTCAAAAATGTTTATAGCTGTATTCTTTGTGCTGGCTAAGAACTAGAAATTGAGAGTTGCCTGTCACCTAGGGAACGATCACACAAGTTGTGCTACAAGATTATGATGGAATACTACTGTGATATAAGTAGTGATGAACTCCAGATTTTAGAAAAAAACATGTAAATCCTAGTGCAAAATGAAGAAGGGTGAGAAGAACAGAAATAAGACAACATAGTGTGCAGTAATAGCAATATTGTGTGAAGAATAACTGAGTAAGTTACTGCATCTATAATAAGTATCCAAATAAACCTAAGAGGGCATATGAAGGGAGACGCTATATGTATTAGGAGAAAGAATTGATGAATCGAAATGTATATAGAATACATTTCAGATATATACTAATTTATATCTAATGGTAGCCAGGTCTAGGGTGTTGGAGGGAAGAAAAAAAGAAAAAGAATTACGTGATTTTTTTGTTGTCCATTTGAAAAGAATAGCATATTGTGCATAATGGATTTATAGTTTCATGTGTGGTCATCTTTTTACTGTACTGTTATGAAAATGCTTGCTGTATTCCATAAATCAAAACAATTAATGAATAGTTGAAGCTAATTAAAAAAAACCCTAAAATCTTGTAATGATCAAGCAGTGGGAGAATAAATGGAAGCAGTGTCATGTTTTATAGCCTTCCTCTAAACGATCATTGCAGATGCAGGTGCCGCCATCAAGTGAAAAGATGCTTGCTGCTGTGAAGGAAAACTATTGCAACTCTGGACAATTTACAAAAAAACAGAGATGTCACCTTGCCAACAAAAGTCCAGACTCAAAGCTTTGGGACTTCCAGGACTCTGTGAGACTTGCAGAACAAGGAAAGCTGGTGGGCCACAAAATCAGCACTTCAGTTATGGTCCTGGAGAAAGTCCTTTGGAAAGCAAAAAGATGAAATAAGTCAATAATTAAAGAAATTAATTCAGACCATTCTCTGGAAGGTCAGTGATTGAAGGTGAAATGCTTGAGCCACATAAAAGGAGAAGTTGAAGGCTGAGGATGTGATGGTAGTGGCAGGGCAACCAAGAACATGACCTTGCACAGACTTTGACAGCTGGAAGAGCCTGGTATGCTGTGACCTGTGGCGTCAGAAAGAGTTGGACAATGCTCTATAAGCTTTCAACTTCCTTTAAAGTGAGACTGAAGGAAGCTGGCGGGGGGGAGGGGGCAAAGTGCATAGAGCTTGCAATTAGGAAGATTCAGCTTCATGAGTTCAAATCCGGTCTCATATAATTACTAGGTATGGGAACCTGGTCAAGTCACTTTAACCTGTTTGCTTCAGTTTCCTCATTTGTAAAGTGAGCTGGAGATGGAAATAACAAACCACTACAGGATCTTTGCCAAGAACCCCCTTCTTATCCCCACAAACACAGAATCCTGCACAAGTGAAATGCCTGGACAACAGATCAAGCGAGACTATCGTGCTGGCTTTAAGACAATCATGCTTAATTGATGACGGTGATTTCCATGCACAGATTGTATTAGTGGAAGCTTTCCTTAGGGGTGATTGCATAGGTGGTCTAAAGACCATCAAGCCTGCTTGTCACAAGTAAAGTCAGGTCAACTGAGGCACAAACTTGTGAGCATTAACAGTCTGTTATTTAAGCAAGACTTTAGTAATAAAGAGGGCCAGTGACTCTAACACTGAACTCAAAGATGTGGAATGTTGTGGAAGGCAGCCAGCCTCCTCCCATTTTAAAGGTTAGACCCAAGAACAGAAGTTAGGGTGGGGAAACAGTACAGATGGTTAAGAGACTGAGAGTATCAAGGGGCAGCGCAATGCAGTTGGTTCCAAGTCTGACATGTGACTGGGTAATGACCCTTCTTTTCCTCTTGAATATGTTGATGCTTTCTGCCTGGATCATGCAAAAATAATTTAGAGAAAGAACAAATCTTGACTTGTACACAACTTCCTATGGACCATACTTCCAGGAATGGCATCATCCTGGCTGGCAGGAATTGCAGGAGATGTCCTAGAATTGAATCTTGGGTAGTTAAAAGTGGAGAAGATAATGGAATTCCTTGATATGAAGGGATTTGCACTTGGTACATTCCTTTTGGATTGAAGTATTTATTGAGAGCAGTGCACTTTTTGAGTGAGGATTAGTTTTTCTACAATGGAAAGTGACTGAGAGTAAACCTGAACTTTTGCATTTAACTGAGAGAAACACTGAGCTTCTTCTAGGATGTCAGGGTAATTTTTCTCTATAACTTTTTCAAGGATGATGTCCAAGCAATTTTTTGGATCATGGTTTTCTGTTACTCCACTAATTCTCAAATTACCTTGCTTGGATCCCTTTTCCATATTCCTTGTTTTTCCAGAGAGGGGTGTGTGTGTGTATTGATTCTTGCTGTCTCATTGAATTATAAGCTTCCACTAGTCTAATTCAAATTTTTAATGAATTACTTTTTCAGGTAGCTTTTTAACCTCATTTTTACATTTGGCCCACGCTATTTATAAGGCTCTTTTCTTCAGTGAATTTTTTTTCTATTTTTAAATAGCTTTTTATTTTCAAAAGGCATGCAAAATTAGTTGTCAACATTCACTCTTGCAAAATCTTTAGTTACAATTTTTCTAACACTTGCCCCACTCTCCTCCCCTAGAGAGCAAATAATCCAATATAAGTTAGTGTGCATTTCTTTAGTTACAATTTTTCTAACACTTGCCCCACTCTCCTCCCCTAGAGAGCAAATAATCCAATATAAGTTAGTGTGCAATTCTTATATCTACATTAACACATTATCATGCTACCCAAGAAAGATCAGATCAAAAATGAAAGAAAAAAAACCCAGGAAAGAAAAAAAGCAAGTAAAAACAATAAAAGATGTCAGTGCTATGTTGTGATGTAACTTAGGTCCCCTTTCTCTGGGTATAGCTGCCTCTCTCCATCACAAGTTTATTGGAACAGGCCTGAATCACTTCATTGTTGAAAAAAGTCATGTCCATCCCAGCTGATTGTCCCATAATGATGTTTTTGCAATCTGTACCTTTCTCTTGGTTCTACTCTTCACTTAGCATCACTTCATGGAAGTTTCTCCAGGCCTCTCTGACGGTAGCCTTCTGACCATTACTCACAGAACAATATTCCATTATTTTCATATACTACAACTTATTACCCATGGAGAGGTTTTGTAAATAAAAAGTTTTAATCAAATAATAAAAAAGATAATCATAATGATATTTCCTTATTTTCTCCTTCTGATCAAAAGGTTGGAATGACCCTGAAGATTGATGCGGAACATTGATTTGAGACCGGATTTGGATTTTGTGTAAAATAAGTGAGTTATAAAGTGAATGCCAAGGAAGATGGCAAGCCGAATAAAGAAGAGAAACATCAAACCAGGGAGGGCAGAATGGAGAATACGGCCAATGTGTTCAGGCAACTGGAAAGAAGGTAAGGGGGAGACGTTCTTCAGAAAATTCTGACAAAGAAACACCATGTCTCCCCAGTGATGATACACGATCTCCCTCTTTTACCTGTTAGGGTGTCCAGCACCCTGTGGTTTTGCAATACCATGAGATTGAGTGAATAAACCTGCCTTTCATGGTTTGTGACAAACTTCCCTGGCTGCTTCAGACCCATGGCTAGTTCTATCAAGATGCTTCTGACAGAGGGGTACAGTGAGCCAAAGGTGGCTGTGGTCTGGGTCAGGATCCAAGAGAAGCCAACGGGATTGCAATAGTCAGAAAAGTCAGCCTCCATTGCTCATGGCGGAACGGCTTTAAACAGAGAGGAAGTTCAGCTGAGTGATTTCCTGGGACAACTTGTGCATGGTGTAGACAAAATGAGAGAGATCCTCCCAAAAGGGAGGAAGGCAGTGATATAGGGTAGAACAACATAAGAAGGACAGTCCTGGGGAAGGAGGCAATTCTACAGCCAAGATATGGAAAATAGAGGGAGAATCCCAGATGGAGTAAGTGCTACTCACAGCTTGTAGCACCTCCAGGTATGGGTGTTTCTCTCTGGCACTGCTATGGAACAAGAAGGCTTTGGGGGCTTTCCTGCATCAACCCAGAAATCAAGTAGATGCCTGTGGTGTTTTTCTTCTTTAAAATAATAATGGTTCTCTCTGGGAGAGCAGGTTTCTTGGGGAGGTTTTCTGGAGACAGCCTTCATTTCAATTAAAAGTAAATAATCACCCAAATGCAGCCAGGTGCTAAAAGTTCTGATCTTTTATTGTCTCCAATATAGCCTGGTTAGTTTTCTTAGAGGCCTATCTCTCTCCTTGGTTCTAAGAGCTCTTGCAGCTTTGTCCTTTG
The DNA here is from genome assembly GCF_016432865.1 of Antechinus flavipes. Taxonomy (NCBI): domain Eukaryota; kingdom Metazoa; phylum Chordata; class Mammalia; order Dasyuromorphia; family Dasyuridae; genus Antechinus; species Antechinus flavipes. Next base: position 636,573,785 of record NC_067400.1, on the reverse strand, counting down.
CTTCTGCCTCTGCTTTCTTCAGCCTCCAGCCAGCACAAAGATGAATATGTCTTGCCTCCAAGAGAGAGCTCTTGGCTCTCAATCTCCCAGAGTGCTCTGTGTCTGTCCCAGAGTGCTCCTCTCCAACTCTTGGAAATGTTCAGAAGTCAAACTCTAACCGGGAGCTAAGAGCCTTTTTATATATGATCTCCCAAAGGTTGACTCCTCCTTCTGGAGACAGGGATTAAGGGAAGTGTGAATTCGGATATCTCATACTAAACCCTGAAATCTCCCCAATGTGTGAACTCCAATGAGTAAAGGTGTGAACACAAGCATTTTCTCATTCCACTTAGTACCTTGTTTCTTCTGGCCCATCTCCTTGTAGGATCAGATCAATCATACTGAACCATGCTAAATTAGATAATTATTGTCTCTATCAATTCTAATGACTTAACAGTTTGTAAAGATTCCAACAGATGCCTTTGCAATTGCCTTTATTGTACATGGAGGTTAGAAGTTGGATGATTGATTTTTTTGGGGGGGGACAGGCAACTGCATTGATTATTTTTAAGGTGGCTTTTCCAGCACTATAGACTTGTATTCAGGCACATCTGTGACCGAAAGAGCTGGTCAGAAGAACTGACTGAGTCATTTAGGAAAACAAACCATATAGAATTGAAATAAAAGTGAAATTATGTTGATAGGATTTGGTGATCCAAGGTAAGGGCATATGTTGCTGGTTATGCTCTGAATACAGAGTGAAAGTGGAATCTTTTGAGAGACATCCAAGTGTCCTGGACCCTCCAAGAAAGGGTCTGCAGTGGTAGGGACTATAAAACCGGCTACTAAGACAATTAGTTCTGGTTTAATGTGCGCCTTTTTCACATGGGTAATGTTTCTTCTAAAGAAAGTCTTCTAAAGGCTTTGGGAGTGTGAGGAGAAGGGGGATAGAAATAATGATAGGGAGCACTAGCTGCTTCCTTTACATAAGCTACTGCTCTATGAAACAGACCAGGACAGGTGGCTTCTCAATGTGGAGAGGTTCAGGAGTTTGGGAACAGGCCCACCTACCTGGATTGCAAAACCTGTGACCTCATCTTGTAAATCCAGTGGTGTCCTGTAGGTTCTGCCATCTGGCAGGTGGTATTGCCCATTTAAGATGTGCCAGGTGGAACAACAATTACACAGCCTTGAGTCTGGGTAAAGTGGGCAGGACTCCAAAGGGACCTTTCTACCATGGCTCCAAGGAAGGCTTTAAGAGATTCTATCAGAGCAATCATAGGACTGCATTAGGAGCTGAGCCTCAGTGAAGATTCCTAAAGAATGGGACTGAACGACAGGTTGCTAAGTCTCTGATGATGTCCATAGACATTATCACAATAGAGTTCTATAGGAGGGAGCATTGAGTTGCTATACTTTCACCCATGAGTACAGTGATATCAGGGGTCCTGATATTATCTCATAATAGCTTCTTCCTACCTAGCTCTTCCATCAATTTAATAAGGAGGGTTGAGTATTCCATTAACTTTTTTTCCCATCCTTGATGACTGGGGGGTAAAAGGTGTAATGTTGATGTTGAGTGATTGACCAGGGTGAAACCACCTTAGGTAATGAAGCTCTTGTAAAATGGGTACATGTATAATTGAGTATTTCTTTAAGAACCCTACATAATGGAATGATTTTTTTTTCCTTAGGAACTTTGTTTCTTCTTAATACACATTGCTTTATGCATGTTCTGGGGAGAGAAAAATGGAAGAGATTAAAAAAAAAGAAAAAGAAAAAACTAGAGAATATAGCACATGTTTATTTCCATTCAGTCTCTGTAGTTCTTTTTGTGGATGCAGATGGCATTTTCTGTGCAAAGTCTGTTGGGATTGCTTTGCATCCCTGAACCTCTGATAAGGACCAAGGCTTTCATAGTTGATCCTCATGCATTGTGACCCTTACTGTGTGCAATATACTTCTGGTTCTGCTTGTTTGAATCAGTATCAGGTCATGTAACTTCAGGTCTGTCCAAAACCAGCCCGTTCCTCATTTTTACAGAACAATAATACTCCATGGACTTTAAGAACCACAAGTTGTTCGGCCATTCCCCAATAGACAGACACATATTTATTTTTCAGTTCTTTGTGACTGCACAAAGAGCTGGCACATTGTGGCCCATGTGGGATGCTTTTTATCTAAGATGATTTTTGCTAGCCCACAGGCTGTGGCAGTAAGAAGGGGAAGAAGCGGGAAAGTGTATAGACCATCTCCATAGCATATTTGGAACCTTGGGCAGCTGGCAATTGAATGAAGTCCATCTGCCACGTTTGAAAGGGAACATCTGGGAAAGGAAACTGACACCTAAGCCGGTGTCAGAGGCTTGGATACATTGTGCTTTGGGGCAGCTGGGACTCATCTCACAGGCAGTGACAGCAGTCCTGGGAAACTCCTGGGGAACTTCTCTCACCAGTGTTTTTGGGCTATTCCTACCAACTTGTTAGGTGCACAAAGAGTGCAAATGCTATGTTGTGATCCACGCTCCATTCCCACAGTCCTCTCTCAGTGTAGATGGCTCTCTTCATCACAAGATCATTGGAACTGGCCTGAATCATGTCATTGTTGAAAAGAGCCACATCCACCAGAACTGATCGTTGTATAGTCTTGCTGTTGCCATGTATGATGCTCTCCTGGTTCTGCTCATTTCACTTTGCATCAGTTCATGTAGGTCTCACCAGGCATCTCTGGAATCATCCTGCTGATCATTCCTTATGAAACAATAACATTCCACAACATGAATGTGCTATTACTTATTCAGCATTTCCCAGCTGATGGGCATCCGTTCAGTTTCCAGTTTCTTGCCACTACAAACAGGGCTGCAGAAACATTTCTGTACATGTGGGTCCTTTTCCCTTTTTTAGGATCTCTTTGGCAAATAAGCCCAGTAGAAACATTGCTAGTTCAAAGACCATGCACCTGTTGATAGCCCTTTGGGCATAGTTCCATATTGCTCCAGAGAATCTTTGGATCTGTTCACAATTCCACCAACAATACATTAGCGTCCCAGGTTTCCCCCAAAACCTGTCCACATTGGTTACATTGAGAAGGTTTCTGTCCAGTTTGGGTTCTTTGATATCTAGTAAGAAACCCTCTATTTGAAAAAGCTTTCCAACATTGATTACAATCATAAAGTTTCTCTTAAGTGTGGGTACGCTCATGGTCAGTAAGACTAGATTTATGTCCAAAAGCTTTTCCACAGTGGTTATGTTCATAAGGCTTCTCTCCAGTGTGGCTTCTCTGATGTACAGTAAGAGCTAATTTGTGTCTAAAAGCCTTTCCACACTGGTTACATTCATAAGGTTTCTTACTAGTTGGATTTTTTGATGACCAATGAGACCTCCCTTGCTTCTAAAAGCTTTTCCACATTGATTACATTCATAAGGTTTCTCTCCTGTGTGGATTCTCGATTGTACAATAAGATTTTCCTTTTTTATAAAACCTTTTCCACACTCTGTACATTCACAATGTCTCTCTCTAAGCTGGATTCTCTCATGTGTTGCACAGCTTTTTGTCCAAGTAAAGTCACAGGATCCATCACCCATGAACCACTTCTTGGGAGTTTCTACCACAGAATGGCTTAGCTCCGCAGGAGTTTCTTTCATTTTTTTCTGATCTCTCCTTCCAAAACAAAAGAAAAAGATTAAACAATAAAGCAGGCATAGTCATGATGCACACACACACACACACACTCACACATATTTATATTCCTTTCCTTCCATCAGCAGAAGAGAAACTCAGTCATTTTCTCTTTTCCTTCACAAAGACAAAAATACAAAATGGGCAAAACCAATCATTTTAAGTCCCATTAGTTCACATCCCAAACATGATCTAATTTCTAAGGAGTTTCATGCACAATAAGAATGGAGCCTCACAATAACCTGTGACACCCAGAGAGTGCCTTCATTCTCCTTAGGTGCACAACTCAGGTGGTCACCAGCTCAGAATGGCTGAATGAATCGGCCCAAATCCCAACAGCTGAGACTGGAATTTACACCCTGTGAATGGGCATGCTCTGCCTACAGTATGTGACAATTATCTCCACTCTCAGTTTTCCCCTTTCCCTTTCATTATCTGCACTTTGCCTCTTTTTCATAGACATGACATCTAGTGCACATATAGGAAATACTCAAATTGCTTCATGATCTGTCCTGCTTGTAAGTATAACCAATTCCATGCTAATCACTTTCAATTTATTTTTTTATTACATTATCTGGTATCATATTCAGCAGGCTATCAGAGTTTGTTTGTTTGTTTTTGTATTTACCTGAGGTAGAAGTCATTTAATTCTGATCCATTATTATTATTATTATTTTTTGAGTTAGCTATCACGTATTTCTTTTTAAAAAATTATCACTATATGCCCCCTGCATATCCCAAGATACAATTTTTTTTAAATGCATGAAATTGTCTCAAACACAAAAATTGAGTTCATCATCCTGAGATGTGGAAGGGTAGTGCACGCTGCAGTATTGCAATCTTTCCCTTTTAAAAATTCACCAAGCCCGTGAACGATTGAGACAAAGATCCAAGTGTTTAAGTGTAGGCGAGCGGGTGAGCGCAAGTGCGTGCGCGCCCTGAGTGTTTAAGTGTAGGCGAGCGGGTGTGCGCGGGTGCGTGCGCGCCCTGAGTGTTTAAGTGTAGGCGAGCGGGTGAGCGCAAGTGCGTGCGCGCCCTAAGTGTTTAAGTGTAGGCGAGCGGGTGAGCGCAAGTGCGTGCGCGCCCTAAGTGTTTAAGTATAGGCGAGCGGGTGTGCGCGGGTGCGTGCGCGCCCTGAGTGTTTAAGTGTAGGCGAGCGGGTGAGCGCAAGTGCGTGCGCGCCCTGAGTGTTTAAGTGTAGGCGAGCGGGTGTGCGCGGGTGCGTGCGCGCCCTGAGTGTTTAAGTGTAGGCGAGCGGTGTGCGCGGTGCGTGCGCGCCCTGAGTGTTTAAGTGTAGGCGAGTGGGTGAGCGCAAGTGAGTGCGCGCCCTGAGTGTTTAAGTGTAGGCGAGTGGGTGAGCGCAAGTGCGTGCGCGCCCTGAGTGTTTAAGTGTAGGCGAGCAGGTGTGCGCGGGTGCGTGCGCGCCCTGAGTGTTTAAGTGTAGGCGAGTGGGTGAGCGCAAGTGCGTGCGCGCCCTGAGTGTTTAAGTGTAGGCGAGCGGGTGTGCGCGGGTGCGTGCGCGCCCTAAGTGTTTAAGTGTAGGCGAGCGGGTGTGCGCGGGTGCGTGCGCGCCCTGAGTGTTTAAGTGTAGGCGAGCGGGTGAGCGCAAGTGCGTGCGCGCCCTAAGTGTTTAAGTGTAGGCGAGCGGGTGTGCGCGGGTGCGTGCGCGCCCTAAGTGTTTAAGTGTAGGCGAGCGGGTGTGCGCGGGTGCGTGCGCGCCCTAAGTGTTTAAGTGTAGGCGAGCGGGTGTGCGCGGGTGCGTGCGCGCCCTAAGTGTTTAAGTGTAGGCGAGCGGGTGAGCGCAAGTGCGTGCGCGCCCTAAGTGTTTAAGTGTAGGCGAGCGGGTGTGCGCGGGTGCGTGCGCGCCCTGAGTGTTTAAGTGTAGGCGAGTGGGTGTGCGCGGGTGCGCGGGTGCGTGCGCGCCCTGAGTGTTTAAGTGTAGGTGCGCGGGTGGAGCGCAAGTGCGTGCGCGCCCTGAGTGTTTAAGTGTAGGTGCGCGGGTGAGCGCAAGTGCGTGCGCGCCCTGAGTGTTGAAGTGTAGGACCGCGGGTGCGTGCGCGCCCTGAATGTTTAAGTGTAGGCGAGCGGGTGTGCGCGGGTGCGTGCGCGCACTGAGTGTTTAAGTGTAGGTGCGCGGGTGAGCGCAAGTGCGTGCGCGCCCTAAGTGTTTAAGTGTAGGCGCGCGGGTGTGGGCGGGTGCGTGCGTGCCTGTGACTGTTTAAGTGTAGGCGCGTGTGTGTGCGGGTGCGTGCGCGCCCTGAGTGTTGAAGTGTAGGCGCGTTTGTGTGCGGGTGCGTGCGCGCCCTAAGTGTTTAAGTGTAGGCGAGCGGGTGAGCGCAAGTGCGTGCGCGCCCTAAGTGTTTAAGTGTAGGCGAGCGGGTGTGCGCGGGTGCGTGAGCGCCCTGAGTGTTTAAGTGTAGGCGAGCGGGTGCGCGCGGGTGCGCGGGTGCGTGCGCGCCCTGAGTGTTTAAGTGTAGGTGCGCGGGTGGAGCGCAAGTGCGTGCGCGCCCTAAGTGTTTAAGTGTAGGCGAGCGGGTGTGCGCGGGTGCGTGCGCGCCCTGAGTGTTTAAGTGTAGGTGCGCGGGTGGAGCGCAAGTGCGTGCGCGCCCTAAGTGTTTAAGTGTAGGCGAGCGGGTGTGCGCGGGTGCGTGCGCGCCCTGAGTGTTTAAGTGTAGGTGTGCGGGTGTGCGCGGGTGCGTGCGCGCCCTGAGTGTTTAAGTGTAGGTGCGCGGGTGAGCGCGGGTGCGTGCGCGCCCTGAGTGTTTAAGTGTAGGCGAGCGGGTGAGCGCAAGTGCGTGCGCGCCCTAAGTGTTTAAGTGTAGGCGAGCGGGTGTGCGCGGGTGCGTGCGCGCCCTGAGTGTTTAAGTGTAGGTGCGCGGGTGGAGCGCAAGTGCGTGCGCGCCCTAAGTGTTTAAGTGTAGGCGAGCGGGTGTGCGCGGGTGCGTGCGCGCCCTGAGTGTTTAAGTGTAGGTGTGCGGGTGGAGCGCAAGTGCGTGCGCGCCCTGAGTGTTTAAGTGTAGGTGCGCGGGTGAGCGCAAGTGCGTGCGAGCCCTGAGTGTTTAAGTGTAGGTGCGCGGGTGAGCGCAAGTGCGTGCGCGCCCTAAGTGTTTAAGTGTAGGCGCGCGGGTGTGGGCGGGTGCGTGCGTGCCTGTGACTGTTTAAGTGTAGGCGCGTGTGTGTGTGCGGGTGCGTGCGCGCCCTGAGTGTTGAAGTGTAGGCGCGTTTGTGTGAGGGTGCGTGCGCGCCCTGAGTGTTGAAGTGTAGGCGCGTTTGTGTGAGGGTGCGTGCGCGCCCGTGAGTGTTTAAGTATAGGCGCCCGGGTGTGGGCGGGAGCGTGCGCACCCTGAGTGTTGAAGTCTAGGCACGCGGGTGTGCGCGGGTACGTGCGTGCCTGTGACTGTTTAAGTGTAGGCGCGTTTGTGTGCGGGTGCGTGCGCGCCCTGAGTGTTGACGTGTAGGCGCGTTTGTGTGCGGGTGCGTGCGCGCCCTGAATGTTGACGTGTAGGCGCGTTTGTGTGAGGGTGCGTGCGCGCCCGTGAGTGTTTAAGTATAGGCGCCCGGGTGTGTGCGGGTGCGTGTGTGCCCTGAGTGTTGAAGTGTAGGCGCGTGGGTGAGCGCAAGTGCATGCACGCCCTAAGTGTTTAAGTGTAAGCGAGCGGGTGTGGGCAGGTACGTGCGCGCCCGTGAGTGTTTAAGTGTAAGCGCGCGGGTGTGGGCGGATACATATGCGACCGTGACTGTTTAAGTGTAGGCGCGCGGGTGTGGGCGGATACATATGCGACCGTGACTGTTTAAGTGTAGGCGTGCCCGTGAGTGTTTAAGTGTAGGCGCTCCCGTGAGTGTTTAAGTGTAGGCTCGCGGGTGAGTGCGAGTGCGTGCGCGCCCATCGGTGTTTAAATGTAAACACCATGACATCCCAATCCCCCAGTCTATGTAAAGCATCCTTTCCACAATTTTCTCCCATCTCAAGGATAAACATTCCCCAAAGTGACCCAATCTGTAAAGGTACAGCTGCTTCAGATTCAGTGGCATTCCTGTCCGGTGCCACGTTGGGATGGTTGTTGCCATGGAGAATGATGAGGGCGGCACTGGTAGGTACTCCATAGCTTAGACAAATTCAGAGGAAGCTGGGAGCCAGAACTTGGTAATGACCAAGGAAAAAACATCTGTACATATTCTTGAAGGATGAATGCAGCCATTCAAGTGGACATGTGCCATAGCTTCCCAACAATCTCAGTGTTTGAACCTGCCCTAGCACTTAAAAAAAACACACACACACACAAATAAAAATAAAATTCAGTGTCTCTTGCTATCCCCATTGCACAAGTATTAGAAACCCAGTCATATTCAAGCTCCTTGAGCAGAGGGACTATGTTTTGTCTTGTCCATGAATTATTAGTACTCAGGCAGTGCCTTGCACATAGTAGCCATTTATGTTTGAAGATATGTTGGTTCTGATTGGATTGGATATTGATTTTGTGTCTTCTACTGCAGTTTTTAGTTTCTATCTCTGGACTCTCAGGTCTCTGAAGTGGCTGTAGTACTGCCATTGTTATCAATACAGTCAATAAATAGATAGATTATACCTTAATTCTAATAAGTAATAAAAGTCTAGAAAAGAATAGAGACAAAGATAGAGTGCTTATTTACACCACATAGGCAGAAAATACATTTTTTATCTAAACTTTCCCTCTTCATCTTTCAGCACAGGTCTCATCACTCAAAGGGGCTTAATATATAGTTGACAAAATTGCAGAAATAATAGGGTAGTGGTTTTCATAGGGACTACAATTAAGAAATTCCTTAGGCATCTTCCAAAATCCTGTGTTCCTAGGATAAACTCTAGAAAAGACTATGAAGTTGGTAGAATTGTCTTTGCTTTCTCTGTCTCATCCAAGCACCCTCTGTATCAAATATAATAGGGACTTAACAAATATTTGTTGATTTTCAGGTACCATGGGAGAAAAAAACACTGTATTTGAAGTCTGAGGGCTTGTGTTCAAACTGCTTCAGAAATCTGCAAGCCCTGTGATTCTCTGAGTCTCAGCTTTTTCAGCTGCAAAATAGGGACTTTGGATTGAATAGTCCTGAGGTCCCTTCCAGCTTTATATTTGTGCTTCTAGAAACATTTACCTCCCAGTCCCAAGCCACCACAGCTGTTACTGTGTACTATAGATGTTCAAATTTATTTCCCTCCTTTCTTTCCATGATATATCCTTCACTTTCCCCTCCTTCAGTTTTAGTATATAACTCTCTGGATACTTAAACAGCCCCATTTTGGGTGATTATAAAGCAAAGAAGCGAGATGGGGAGGAGATATAGCATAAAGCTATCAAGGTAAGTCTGAACCATGTGTTACAGAACCTGGAAATATTCTTTTATTTGAAAGGCAACAGAAAGAACAAGATTGTGAATTAGTGGCTTTAACCAGATGAACTTTCCTAACATTGCCATCTAAACAACTTTAAAATAATGTCTCCAGTCAGATTTTGGAGCAGCAGATCCAAGAAAAAGGCAGAGTGAGACATTTTTCTAGCCCATGAAAACTCAGGAAGTCTTCGGGGTAGAAAACTGTCAGAGTAGACATACCTGGAGCAGCAGCAATAGCAGACATAACAGCAGCCGATTTGGGAGATCTCATCTCAGAGATGGTAAAAGGAGCAGACAACTGATCAGAGAGTACAGGTGACCAGGGACTCATTGCTGGCACTGATCGGCAACACTATTATCTATATGCACTATATATATACTTTCTATATACTAGATGATATTTCCAGGGCAGAGAAAAATGCTTACATTCAGTCACAACACAACAGGGGCCCGGGTCAGTCAAAGATCAAGAGGAGTGCTAGCATTTCTAGCTACAAGAGAGTAGGGAACCTTCCTGACTAAAGACTAGAACACAGACCCCAAACTACTCCCCAGAGCATATCATTTTAGAAGAAAACTTGAAGACTCCCAGAACTAATTTTGACAATTGTAGCGAAAAAACCTGATGCTTGAGACAAAATATGCCCTGCCCCCCACTCCTAGGTGAGCAGAGCTCAGTTTTAAAGTAATCTCCAAAGTCAAGAAATAGGTTGGAAACATGAGCAAATAACAACAAAATGACCATGAAAACTATTCTGACACTAAATCTCATTGAAGAAAATAATTTCTTAAAAATTTGAAGTGGAGAAGTAGAAACTGAAGACATAAAGAAACAATAAAACTAAGTCAAAACAATAAAAAATAGGAGAAAAGATGAAATATTTCATTGGACAAGCAACTGATTTGGAAAATAGTTTTCTGAAAAAGGCTTAATTTCTCAAATATATAGATAATTGAGCCAAATTTACAAACATAATATGTATTCCCTAATTGATAGTCAAAAGATATGAATACACAGTTTTCAGAAGAAACCAAAATTATTATTATTACTCTAAATCACTATTGATTAGTTAAATGCAAATCTCTAATACTCTAAAATAATACTCTAAATCACTATTGATTAGTTAAATGCAAATTAAAACAACTCTAAGCAGCCACCTCACACCTATAAGAAAGGATAAATGCTGGAATGGATGAAAGGAAATAGTTACACAAATGAATTTTTTGGTAGAATAGTGAACTGGTTTAGCCATTCCCAAACCAAATTTGGAACTATGTCCAGACAGTTCTAAACTATGCATGACCTTTGAGCCAGCAATAAAACTACTAGATCAGTGTCCCAGAGAGCTCAAAAAAAAAAAAAGGAAAAGGATATATATATATATATATACAAAAATATTTATAGAAGCTTTTTTTGTGGGGGCAAAGATTTGGAAATTGAAGGAATATTCATCAATTGGGTAATGGTGGAATGAACTGTATTATATGATTTTTGATGGAATACTATTGTGTTGTGGGAAGAAACAAGGTTGGTTTCAGCAAAACATGGTGCGGTCTGTATGAAATGAAAAAAACTGAAATGAGAAGAATTATGAAATACTTGACTGCTCTGAAGAATACAGTGATCCAAGATAATTCCAAAGAACTCATGATGAAAAAAATACTAACCACCTTCAGAGAGAGAACTGATAAACTGAATGCAAATTAGAATATAATTTTTTCACTGTTTTTTTTTTCTTTAAAAATTTTTTTAATAGCTTTTTATTTGCAAGTTATATACATGGGTAATTTTACAGCATTGACAACTGCCAAACCTTTTGTTCCAATTGTTCCCCTCCTTCCCCCCACTCCCTCCCCTAGATGGCAGGATGACCAATACATGTTAAATATATTAGAGTATAAATTAAATACAAAATAAGTATACATGTCCCAACCATTATTTTGCTGTACAAAAAGAGTTGGACTCTGAAATATCTTACAATTAGCCTGTGAAGGAAACCAAAAACGCAGGCAGGCAAAATATAGGGATTGGAAATTCGATGTAATGGTTCTTAGTCGTCTCTAGAGTTCTTTCACTGGATATAGCTGGTTGAGTTCATTACTGCTCCATTGGAACTGATTTGGTTCATCTCATTGCTGAAGATGGTCAGGTCCATCAGAATTGATCATCATATGGTACTGTTGTTGAAGTATAGAATGGTCTCCTGGTCCTGCTCATTTCACTCAGCAGTAGTTCGTTTAAGTCTCTCGGGCCTTTCTGAAATCATCCTGTTGGTTGTTTCTTACCGAACAATAATATTCCATATTACTCATATACCACAATTTATTCAGCCATTCTCCAACTGATGGACATCTACTCAGTTTCCAGTTTCTGGCCACTACAAAGAGGGCTGCCACAACCATTCTTGCAGGTCCCTTTCCCTTCTTTAAGATCTCTTTGGGATATAAGCCCTGTAGTAACACTGCTGGGTCAAAGGGTGTGCGCAGTTTGATACCTTTTTGAGCATAGTTCCAAATTGCTCTCCAGAATGGCTGGAAATCCCACCAACAATGTATCAGTGTCCCTGTTTTCCCTTATCCCCTCCAATATTCCGCATTATCTTTCCCTGTCATTCTAGCCAATCTGACAGGTATGTAGTGGCATTTTCCCCCATTAATTCCCTTTAAATTCTTGACCTTTTGTTTTTCCATATGAACTTTGTTGTTATTTTTTCTAGGTCATCAAAATATTTTTTTGGGAGTCTGATTGGTATAGCGCTAAATAAATAGATTAGTTTAGGTAGTATTGTCATCTTTATTAAATTTGCTCACTGAATCCAGGAGCATTTAATATTTTTCAAGTTGGTTAGATCTGACTTAATTTGTGTGGAAAGTGTTTTGTAGTTTTGCTCATAAAGTTTCTGATTTTCCCTTGTCAGAGAGATTCCTAAATATTTTATACAATCAGTAGTTACTTTAAAGGGAATTTCTCTTTGTAACTCTAAGTGTTGGGTTTTGTTAGTGATATATAGGAATACTGATGACTTTTGTGGGTTTATTTTATATCCTGCAACTTTGCTAAAATCCTTATATAATAGTGATATACTATCTCTATGCTTGGAAAAAAAAGCATTTATTTTGAAGTTATTTAAGAAAAAAGTTTATTTACCCAATTAAAAAGTAAATTTAGCTCTCTAAATATGAGTCATTTGGTTAGAAATAAGAATTGGTTTCTAATTATAGAAGATATCAAATGAATTTGTATTGATTAAACTAAATATTTATTCATAAATAATCATCAATGTCTTTAGTTTTGGTTATCTCATTTCAGCTTCAGATAGAAGAAAAGCAGATTATTGGGAACTCCATGGGAAAAGTAGAAAAATGAGTTGCAAAACGGAAACAATTTACAAATAAAAAAAAAAGAACATTTATGCGAGGCAAGGCTGGGTTCTTCTCAGTAGTTCAGTGATCTGAATTTTGTATAAAAAAACCACATCTGCATCTAGAAAGAGAAACGATGAAGAGAGAATGAAAAGCACCACATGCAATGTTCACTTTTTTTCTGGTATTTTTTTTTCCTTTTCCTCTGATTTGTCTCCTCCAATATGATTCACAAACAATTGTGTTAATATTAACTTAATATACATGAATATACAGAATTCGTACAAGAGGTTTTGTAAGAATGAATGTGGAAAATTAACTTTGCATATATTCTGAAAAAAAACTATTATTAAAAAATTAAAATAGCACATGGGATGTTCACCTTTTTTTTTTTTTTTTTTTTTTGCCAACCCTAGGCGTTACTTTGCTGCCCTTTTTATTAAGCTTACCTGTTGTTCTGACTTTGGACAGCAGATGTCAGAAAAAGACCATATTATATATATTTTTTAAAATAATAAATGAAGAAACTGGAATTCTAGAGAAAGTAAAGGGTTGACTCAAGTCACTTGGTAGTAGATGGTAGAGCCAGGATTCAAATTCATGTGTTCTGATGCCTCATCCAAAACCCATTAGGAGTGAAAGTCATATTGTGTGAAGATTGGTTTCTTACACTAATCTATGTCATTAGTTTCTGGTTAATTACCCATTAATCATATTAATTTATCAATTTATCAATCAGTTATATTCCCCATCAAGCCAAAATATCTTATACTTATTTATTAATTAATTGGATTTATTAATCAATTAATTTTATTAGCTAATAATTTATTTAATAGACCTCTCGATTTATTATTAATTTTATCATTAATTAATTTTATGATTGATTTTTATTAATGTTTGGTTAATTTATTTTGTATTTTCTTTTTATTTAATACACATTGCTTTATTAATTATATTGAGAGAAAAAAATCAGTGCAAAAAGGAAAAACCATGGGAGAGATACATTAATAATATTAATTAATAATAAATTCACTATTCTATTTCATTGGTTTCAGATAATTAATAACCAATTAATTTTATCTTGTAATTTAACTATAGAATATTTGAAAACAATTCCTATATTCATTGGCATTTTAAATGATTTAGGAAAAATAGCAAAACAAGTCTAGACTTAACAAATCATAAATTAGAATTTTTGAAAAAGTACTAATGTTACTTGGTAAAGAACATTCATTTTTATTTTAAAGATCTTCAGTGATTAGAGTCATATGTATTCTTAAGCAAAGCCATCAAAATGAATGTTTCAGTTTTCTGAACTAAAATGTGACTAAAATATTGACTTGGAAAAAATTATAGCTAAGATATTTTGGTAGTTGCAGAAGAACAAAACAGTTCAATTTTAGTTATTTTGTTTATATTGTGCTATCACCTTGCTAAGAAAATGAGAATAAGTATGATTATCAATTGTTATATAGACTTCACTAACTTGTGTATATAGTAATGTTACTTTTCTAAAACTCATAGACATTATAATTCATCTATTCAAAAGCAGCAATATAAAAATATTGTAAAAATATGAAGATTGTGTTGCGCAAAGGAAATAGCATCCAATAGCAAAATCTTATTAGATTTGGTTTAATTCTGTTTTCTTTTCTAGTTGATTCTCTTATTTAAATTTTATTATATTACTGTATATTAAAGTATATGGGAAAGCTACATTAACTTTTTCATTTACTTTTCACCTAACTTTTTTTTCATATTTTAAGCTGCAGTTATTTTGAAGCTCAACTTTTTAAAAATTGTCAATGAGGGACTTCATAAGGTTTTGAAATGATGTTATGTTTCAAGAATCAGTGGAATGACAAGGGGAAAGCTTAGATCAATACATTGTTCTTTTCCTTTATGTTGGCCATCTGTCATCTCCCTGTTGGTGAAGATAATTATTAAATTTTCAAGGTTATGCTTTCATTATGTAATAACAGAATGATAATAATATCTGTTATCTGCTACATCAGAATTTTGAGATGATAAAGGAAAATTTTAAGGTTTTAGTATTCACCCCAAAGAAAGGCAAGAAATTCCTTTTTTTTTTACACCATGGTTTTTAACTTTGTGTGTGTGTGTGTGTGTGTGTGTGTGTGTGTGTGTGTTTAGTCAAGCAACGACATATATGTTTTCTCTCATTATTTTCATTAATATAAATACACAACTTAACAAAGAAAATGAGGATTTTAAAATTGGAAAAACCTTGGAGATGACCTAATCCTGGTTCCTAATATTAACTACTCCAAGTAAATTATCATGTTTGACCTGAAAGATATAAGATAGAAAACACAATAATTTCTTACGCCAACTTAACATCAGAGACAGTATAGAGCTAAAGAAAAGATGATGAATTGAGAAACAAAGTCCTGGGTTTCAAATCCTGACTCTACCATTTAATAAATCTATGTGATTTTGAGCAAGTTATTAAACCCATCAGTTTCAGTTTTGAAAAAGAAAGAAATGAACTAAGGAATTGATTCTAATTCTATGATGGCAATGATCCTTTTAGTATTTAGCATCCACTGTGATATTTCTTCTAACTTACCTCTTCCTGTGGTTTAAAAGCTCTTTGAGCATTTTAAGTTCTTAGTATTTTTTTAAATAATCAGAGAGTAGAAAGTAATAAGTTAGAAATGAATAGATTTTCCCCCCTTTTCCTGGACTTAATGCATAATAGGATAATAGGCACCTAGGAAATGCATAAAAAATTCTGGTCATTAAAATATTACTAGATTCATTAGCATAATAATATGCTAAGTGTTTTAGAGCAAATAATTTTGACTTCTTTATTCTTAATCATCTCTTGCATAGTTTTACCAATATTATCTCAGATCCCAAAAATGTGGTTTAATAAGATTTCATGTCACATAATTAAAGAATAATATTAGACACTGCTGAAATTTATTAACTGCCATTTTGGAATTAAAACAGCTTTCAAAACAAATTCACATTTGGTTTGAATTGCTAGTTTCACTTTCACTTTTCTGGATAATGTACACATAACTGTAAAAGCAATTTCATTAAGCCAATAATTCTATGTAGTTTCCTCATCATGAATAGAGTTACATAATATATATATATATTTCTGTATAATATGCAATCTTTTCTACAATTATATGAAAACCACTCTGTTTTCTACCTGAATTTTCACACAAAAAGTTCTTTTCATTGTGTGCCTAGTGTCATATTTGAGACTTCAATCCATTATTAATTATAATTTTGTTTTTATTGTCATAAAAATGAAGAAAATCACCAGTCATATGTTAATGGGGAAAAAAGCAAGTTTTGTCGTTTTATGACTATAGTATAATGTGTTTATTACTTTTCTGTGTTAATTGTCTCACAAGGACTATCAAGATAACTCTGCCTTTATCATTTTATGGAATGTCATATAATCATCAGCTGAGTTACACAGAATTGTAGAGTTCATGTCTTCCTGTTTTCCTGTGCTTATATTCTATGATGTTTTTGTGCATTAATACCATAATTTATACACAATGCACATATTTTTATAAGGTCTATAAAGTCATCATTTGTGTTATTTTATGATGGATCTATCAAATAGTAAAAATTAATTATCTTCATTGCTGATTTTTAATTTCATAAAGATAAGGAGAAAAAAGAGCAAAGCCCATCAATGAATGAAAGAAAATGCAAGTTTGTATCAAAATCAATTACGATAACCTAGAAAATTATACCTCCCTAATAATAATTAGTAATATAAAAGAACATCAGTAGTTCAAAGTAAATGAATAAAAAAATTTGATTTAGCTTTGTATTTTTTTTTTCTTTACCACTTACCTGGATAGGTAGTAAGTGTGTCTGATTTTGGGTGTGAAAGGGCAAACGTAGTGCACCCATTGGTTTTCATAGTCTGTAGAGTAATCTTTTGTGGTGATGTTTTTATTTTTTATCAATGATCATTGATGACCTTATATATTAATTACTTGTATGTTTTTAATATTATAAAGATAATCAGGAAAAACAGTTAAGTCTAGTGGCTAATGGGGAAAAAAGGCAAGTTTTTAAATTGTCTTTAGTGATTATATGTGTATATACTCTTTCCGTTAATATTTATAATGCTAATGACTACTTTTTAAAGCAATAGTAAAGATTTAATGTTTAAAAGTTATGTTGTTTTCCAAAATTTTAGTCATGTTCCTGATATACATATGTAGATCATGTTTTTTTTCCTTATTTTTGTCATGTTTCTGAGCAGACCATCCCTAAAAATTAATCATACCATCTGAAAGTATCAAATTTCAAATTAATTGGGTTAATTTGATTGATTGGGTTGGAACCCAACCCAATTAAAGAGTATTCAAACAGCCATTTTAAAAGATATTAATAAATTGCAATTAAAATAACACAAAATAATTTTAATTATAGGGTCCAATAAAAAATATGTTAACTCTTCATTTGCTTTGCTTGACATTATTTCCATTTCTTCACTATTAAATTTGAGAAAAGCCAAGCTAAATTAATTTAGTAATTAATGTGAATATTTAGAACTAGTTTCTGTCATAATTGTAGAGTGCAACCCTGTACATATTTGTCCTTTGTTGGAAGTGAGTCAAATCTGTATCTAATGAAAGAGGAAAGTTCTGCTGTGGTAATTTCATTTATAGTGAAGACTGGCAATTTATCTGTTATTTATTGCCTTAGAGAATTGCCTTTAAGAAATTGAATTAAGATGTACATGGTCATATGAAGGCAGGATTTAAACCAGAACTTTCTTATTCCAAACCCTTTACTCTTATCACTATATTAGTATGCTCTTTAAAATCTGCATTTGATTAAACTTGATCAAGATTAAGAAGGCTTATGCAGGACTTTCATTTTGCATAATTATTTCCTAAATATACTCTGTTCTCCAGTATTAAAAATGACCTTTTGACTCCTAAATTTTATTACCTTTTCTCCCTCCTCATCATCATTGATTTCTACCTTCATTATTAGAAATACACTCCTCTTATCTTGCATCACACTTGTTTTTCTTATATTCCTCCTCTCTCTCTGATCAATTCTCAGTCCTTTGATTAATCAATTACTCCTAACTCCATCTCTTTAGTGTGAATACCCCCAGGTTTCTATTATCAATCCTCTTTACTTTCTTTGTTGATTAGCTCATCTGATTTTATGGCTTCAGCTACTATCTCTATAAATATTAGTTCTTCTATTTATATTCTCTCCTTCTGTATTCTGAACTCCAGTTTGCACTGTTAGCTGTCTGCTGTACATATCTTCCTAGTTGTCCTGTAGTTATCTCTAATTTTCTTGTCCAGATTAGAACTCATCATTTTAACCTTAAATGTCCTCCTCTAACTATCCTTAATTTTGCTGAAAGTATAACTGTTCTGTTATTACTTAGTGTCATAACCTTGGGTTATGGTCTTCCATTACTCTCTTCTATTCTTAACCATTTATAACTGTTAAATAGCTGTCTTCTCTATGCTTCCTTGACTTTTCCGTTTACATCAATCAGTAAGTATTTATTAAATCCCCATGAGCTAATCAGTAGATGCACTAATGGGGTTATAAAGACAAAAATGTGACAGTCTTTGCCCTCAAGAAATTCCATATTCTGTAAAGATAAACTTACACAAATAAATTTCCATAGCTTTTCTTATGCAGTCAGAAGTGCTAGGGTTAGTTCTGTTTATTTATACTATGGTGACCTTGAATATTCAGTTGACTAGGGGAAAAAAAAAAGAAATTCTCTGTCTACCAGGTGTTTTTTTTTTTTTTTCATGTAGTGGATAGAATAATTTATTTGGAGTCAAAACTCTTGTCTCTAATATTTATTATGGGAATTTAGGCAATAACATAACTTTTCATAAAATATTTACGGTTTTCTCATCTTTAGAATGGGTATTATAATACATATAGTGCCCATGTCACAAGGTTGTGAAGCTCAAATGAGATAATAGAAAGCATTATACATACTATAAAGTGCTATGCTTTTTATAAACTTTTGTAGGGCTCTCATTAGAGGAAGTCACAAAAATTGTGCTCATTTTTTTGGCTCCTTGGATTGGCTCATCAGCAGACTGGAAAGACTGGAGTCATCCTCACGTATATTTTCTATTTGTCTTTTTACTCCTATATTATCCTTCTTTCTGTACTTTAAAATACAAAAATAAATCCTTATGTTCATATATATTGCATTTGTGTGGGTATTTAGAATTTCTTTTAATGAATTCATCCCTCCCTCTTTCCTTCCTCCCTTCTTCCTTTTCTCTTTTCCTCCTTTGTCTCTTCTTCCCTTCTTTTCTTTCCTTCCTCCCTCCCTCCTTTTTCCTCTCCTTTCTTTTTCTTCCTTCTTTTCTGCTTTCCTTCCTCCTTCTTTTCCTCTTTCCCTCCCTACATCTTTTCCTTCCTTCCTTCCTCTGTCCTTCCCTTCCTTCTTTCCTCTCTTCCTCTCTCTGTATCTGTTTGGCTCTGTCTGTAACACACACACACAATACGCACACACTCACACATGTACACATGTACACACAAGCAAGTAATCTCAGCCCTTTATCATAATCTGCCAGCTTCCAGAATGCATTTGAAAATAAGGGGACTAATTTGGAAATGAAATTTCAACTTAAGAAGGAAATTTTATAGGTTTTTGTAGAGTAGCCTGGGTATAGACACATAAGATGAATCCTTTAGTTGCTTGCTTTTTTTTTTTTTTCAAACCAAGAATGCCATCTAGGCTTATAGTCATCTGATCAACTTAAAGGAAAAGTAGCATTCTGACTTTGATATAAGATTGTGAAAAAGGATGCTATTGCATTTCAATTTATTTTCACATTTTGTTTACAGTGAACAGTATTAAATTAAATAATATATTTATAGGAAATATTAATATATTTTTCTGCTTCAGTATTTCATGATTATTAATTTGAGGCTCTATAGAGCTGTATAAGTATTAAATAAAAACTTATGTACATATCATAATTAGTTAAGCATTTGGAGAATTAGAAGCCATTTACACCTACACAATTGCAAAATGCCTCAAACTTGAAATTAATCATTTGAATACTATTTTAGGGATTAATATTTTTTCCCATTTTTTCCTTCTACCCTTGCCAGTCTGTATATTTGAGTGAAACCAATTTAATGGCAATAAATTAAAAATTGTTTGTTTTAATATTTTGCAATAAAATTTCTTTGGAAGACTGTGGGGAATAATTTCCCTCCTAATCTATAGATATAAATGGATAATTTTCTTTGAAAAAAATGCATTTCTCCCTCATGTTGCATTGTTGGCTTTATGGAATTGTCCTTTATTTATAAAACACATCACTAGAACAGTATTAAAATCTTAGCTATCAAATGAAAAGATGTGATTACTCTATTTAAATTCAATAATGTGAGCATGGAGGTCAAGAATAAAATTTGAGAGTAATATGGGATCATGGAATTTAGAGATGGAAAAGTCATTAAAGATATATTTTAATCTCTTTAGTATATCTGCAGAGCTCCATGTCCACAATCAGTTTTAAAACTTAAGTATCATACGATATGAACCTTTTAGTCTTCACATCGCACATAGATAATATCTGCTCTTGTTCTGAAGTCAGGAGGGGAGTGTCCTTTCATTATGTATATCTGAAAGCAAGCTCACCTCAAGTTTCTGGGTGCTTGATTGAAATGACTACTAAGCATACATAGTCTTGCTTAGCCTCCAGTTGAATGTCTCAGTGTAAGATTAATCTAGGTTTGGAATTCACATTTCAACAGGCAGGTTGAAAAGGGTGGGCACAAGTTTATTACTGCTCAGAACCTTCATTTAAATAAGACATAAGGGAAAAGAAAACTCATAGCACAAAAGTAATCAATACACAACTAGTAAATATAGTGGCCACTATAACAACATACATCCTCACCACTATGAGGGAAATATCTGAATTCCTGGCTTGGAGAATTCATGGTCACAATTATTCATAGTGTCAAGTGAAAGGCATTGATAGGCAAGTTGTCCAGTACTTCCTAGCTAAATTCTCAAAGTCCCTTTCCAATAAAAGGTTTTTCTCAGCTGAGAACAAAGAAGGCACAATCCTGAGTATTCTCATTTGATATGTGACTCTTGAGATGTAGCAGCATCCCAGGAACAGGATGCTCCATCACAAGAGACCCACCAAGAAGAATAATTGTTCACTGTTTTTACTCAAGAAACTGGCCAGGTTTCCAGGGTAAACACTGGCTTGAAATAAAGGAAACTCACTGATTAATACACAAGAAAGGATGGCCTTCCAACTTTGTGTTTTCCTGGTATTCCATCGGATAACTTATAGCACGTTCTCATGTTCTCAGCAGAAAGTTATACAAAAGACATGCTTGAGATGCACTTCACATTCCTTACACTCAGAGAAAGTACAAATACCTGACACTCTGTATGTGGTACAGTACCCCATGTGCTTCTGTTTGTGGATAACATTGTTCTGATTGTGTCAGAATTTAGAATTCCAAAGGGTCTTCTAAATGAGATCAACAATAGCTCACAAGATTTCTGCATAAAACATCCATTAAAAATTAAGTGCATGAAAAAGTCCATTTTTCTTTTCTAATATGTCATTTGATTGAACTGCTACATGAATACAAATAATTAGATATTCTAGATGGATGCTGAACTGGATCTAGAGGAGAAATAATTAGACAATAGACTGAATTGAATATGAGGAATTAAAACAGTAATTATTCCCTGACATAAAACCTTAAAAATTAGGAAGACCTAGGTTCAAATTGGGCCTCCGATACATGCCAGGTGTATTATCATCATAGATCACCTCTCCTCTCAGGAAACTTTGTTGTTGTTGTTGATGTTGATTTTTTTAAAATAACTTTTTATTTACAAGTCATATGCATGGGTAATTTTACAGGACTGACAATTGCCAAACCTTTTGTTCCAATTGTTGCTATTGTTTTTCAACTTCAATACTATTTACTTTTCCATTTATATATAAAGATAGTTATCAACATTTATTAAAGTATTTTATTTGTTCAAAGGCATCTCATTAGGTTATAGTCAACTGCAAATAAAGAAGAGGGAAGGAAATTCTCTTTTTAAATCTCTGGATTATGTGGTTTGTTACAAAGATTCCCGTATGTCTTCCGCTTTCCATACCTCCCCCTCTCTCAGTTTCCTACTTTTCTTCTAATTTTAGCTCCATTGGTATTATTTGTACAAAACTTTTAAATTTTTCATTTTACCTCAAATTATCCATTTCACTTTGCATTTATTTCTAGGTTTTGTTCATAAACTCTTCCCATATCTTTAGATCTGAAAGATAATTTTCCCATTATGAACTGATTAACTTATGTCTAAATCATGACCACATTTTGAACTTTACTTGATTTACAATGTGAGAAGTTGATTTATATCTAATTTCTCCTAGGCTACTTTTAAAGTTTCTCAGCAATTTTAATAAAATAGTGAGTTCTTGTCCTAACTGTTGCAATGCTTTCAAAAACTGTGTTCATTCCCTTCTTAATATTATGTATCTAATCTATTCCAATGATCAACTTCACTATTCCTTATCTAATAATAAATTGTTTTGATGATTATAGTTTTGCAGTAGAGTGTGATATCTGGTACAATTAGGCCACCTTTCATTTCTATTCTTTTTTATTAGTTCTTTTGATATTCTTAACCTTTTATTTCTCTAGTTGCATTTTACTATTTTTTTCTATCTTTATAAAGTAATTCTTTGGTAGTTTGATTAGCATTACACTGAATCACTAAATCAATTTAGGTAATACTTTTATTTTTATTATATTAACTTAACCTACCTATAGGCAAGTAGCATTATTCCAATTACATAGCACTCCATTTTTATGAAGAGTATGTTTTAATTGTGTTCATATAGTACCTGTGAGTCTTCTCTTTTCAAATCAAATTATCTATTCCCTCAGCTGGCTCCCCCAAAAAAGCTCCAGTTTTTATTCAATAGCTTGATATTTTCTTGTAAATTTTCAGTTTTATTGCTATGATTTTTATTTTGGTATTTATTTACAAGGGTGTAAGTTTGTTTTTTAGTTGCATACATAATATGTTGCTCTTCCTTTTTCTCTCTTTTATTGATATATTTATACATATCAGTTTCCTTCTAAGTATTATTTTGGCTGATTCTTAAAAAATTTGTTGTCTCATTGTTATCATTATCTTTAATAATTTTTTTAAGGAGGGCAGCGGGGTGGCACAGTGAATAGAGCACTAGCCCTGAAGTCAGGAGGAGCTGAGTTCAAATCTGACCTCAGACACTTACCACTTTCTAGATGTGTGACCCTGGGCAAATCACTTAACCCCAATTGCCTCAGCAAAACAAACAAACAAACAAACAAATAAATAAAAAAGAAAAAAAAACATAAATTATTTTTATTCATTTTCCAATTCATTTTTATCTATTTGTTAAAGACCTTTTATTATATATAGTTTTATTGTATTATGATCAGAAAAAAGTTTACTATTTTAATATAATGCATTTTTGCAAAGTTCTTGTGCCCTAATTCATGATCAGTTTTTGAGAAGGTTCCTTGCATAGCTGAAAAATAGATATATTTATTTATATCCCCATTCAGTAATCTCCAGAGGCCTATATTAGCTAAGTTAAATAAAATTTTATTTAAGTCCTAAACTTATTTCTTATTGATTTAAAACTTAGATAGCCTCGAGAAGGCTAAATTCAAGTCCCCCTTGCCTTTTATTCCCCATCCTGTCTCCCATATATAACTCCTGTATATTTTCTATTTACTTATGCTTCTCATCTAACTTTCCTTTAAGAATTTATTTGCCGTACCATTTGTTGAATATCTTGTCTGTATTGCTATTAATTCATTGTCTGTGATTCTTTGTATAGTATAATATAGCGTAGTGTAGTAGTTCAGCCACTCACCTGTGCCTGACTCACCATTACTGTCAGACCCTAACATGCCAATACTGACCATCCTGCTGTCAGTGGCAAAGACTGAGGGATGCTTGCCATTCCCTTCCCCAGTGGATTAAGGCAGAGGTTAGGTCACTTGTCCAGGATCACACAGTTAGGAAGGGACTAAGACCTGATTTGACTTCAAGTCTTCTCACCTTAGGCACAGTGCTTTGCTCATTTCCTTAGCCACGGAGCTGCTTTCATCGTATAGTATGGTATAGTATGGTAGAGCATAGCATAGCATAGTGTAGTGTAGAGTAGTGTAGTAGAATGTTGAGTATATGTATTTTTAAATATTGTCTATAACATTAATAACACATTTTATATAATACACACACACACACATAAAATGTCAATTATTGTTGCTGTTCATTAGGGTTTTTTTTGTTTTTTTTTAATTTCCACATTGAGGCTCATTTCTCAGTAACTCATTTGGTCTAAAATGAGATATCAGAGTACTCAATAAAATACTGACAATTAGCATAAAACACATTTCTGAATGAGACTAAATATAATATGAAGAATATTCTATCAGAGCTAAAACCCATGGTGAAAATGACTCTTGACAATCTTGATAAACTCTTGAAGAAGTGTTATTTTGCATATAGGAAGAAATATGTAGATATATAATTGATTTGCTTTTCTTTTTTTAATTTCTCAGTCTATTGAATCTTTCTTGGGGACATTTTCTTTTGGTTATTAAGACTAGAGAATGAAAAGAATAGATTAAAAGTCCCTGGTTTTTTTCTTTTTTCTTTTGTTTTGTCTTTAGGGATTCTTGAAGTTTTACACTGTGCATTGCTGGAAACTTCAGAAGCTCTGAATATTATTAAAGAAGGGCATATTAAATCCATTATCTCACTTTTAGACAAACATGGATGAAATCACAAGGTGAGGAATTAAGTGAATTAAATAGCAAAATAAGAGAATGAGTCGTTTTTTGGTAGTATTACTGGGATTATGCCACTGAGATTAGTGACATGTCAAATGGTACTTTATAGATTATGTTATAATGTTTCCTAATTTTTAGGAGCAAAGAATGAAGCATTAAAAAAAAAAGAAACTTAAACATGTTCCCAACTTTTCCTTATAAGGACTTATTTTATAATTTACATTCAGTAATCTTATAAGTACTTTTGGGAGTAATGAATGTTCATTCACATAGCAGTTAAATTTTTATAGGCTACATTTTTGGGAACTATTGGGAATTTTTGTGTTTTGGTTCTTACGGAATTATAAGGATATTTGCTATTTTTTAAAGTGTTTGATAATGATTGAAAAATAAAGAATAAATAAAATGAAAAGAAAGCTGTTTTCTTTTATAGGTTCTTGATGTCTTCTGTTCTCTCTGTGTTTGCCATGGAGTTGCTCTCCATTCTAATCAGCATCTAATCTGTGACAACCTCCTACCAGGAAGAGATCTACTACTATGGACACATCTTGTGAATCATGTGAGCAGGTAATTTTTAAAATAAAGTCTAATGATATATAGACTTATTAAGTCTGTTTTCTAGAAGTTGAATCTTTTAACTTTTTGATTGAGCAGCTTTAAGATATTATTTTACATGAATGTCATTCATAAAGCATTCCAAGACTGAAATGGATTTGTGATCTTAATAATTCTAGAGTTTCTCCAAGTGATGCAGATTACAACCCCTTCATGTTTATCTACCCTACATAACTCTTGTCCATATATTTTCATACATTTACCATGGATAGCTACCTAGATGTTCTGGAGACTTTCATTACTTTCACTTTACATGTTAAAAAACAAATTTTTTTCTCATAAAATTCCTTATGTCATCTTTTACTCCTAAACTTTGAAGTGATTCACTGATTGCACATATCAGCCTTCATGTACTTTCATAACCATCATGTACCTCTCCATTGTTTTCTGTGTGATACTTATTTTTGATTCTTCAGAGGAAATTGTATTTACTGACTGCTGCTGTTATATAATGGACAAATTGAGTAAAAGGTATGTTATATCAGCTCAAAATTGAGTCAGAGAATTATCTTAATCATAGGCCATCTGAATAGCTAAATAAACCTGAAGTTTAATGGAATAAGTTCATAGTCAAGGAAAGTAAATATGTTACAATTTTCTGTGTTCAAAGAAGCAAGTAAAATAGGATGATTTGGTGTGTTTCTAGAAGATATTGAAAATATGATTAATTTTTAATATGCCAACCTCAATTATCAAGTGCATACCATATGCCAGATAATTCACTTATTGCAGTGGATAACAATTAAAAAGCAAACAGGCCTCTCCTCAAGGAACTTGCATTTCATGGTGTTCATTTTTGTGAGAGAATGAAACAAGAAAAAGTTAGTTTTTCTGTTATAATTATCTTCAACTACAGCATATTTTGAAAACATATTTACTTAACTGTATATGTTATCCAGAAGTAAGAGAAACATATTATAGTAGAAATTTGATGTTTTGCTTCCATTCAAATAATTTTGGTTTGGATTTTCATTACTATCTCTTTCTTAATTAAAAAGATTATCTTTTGTGAACTAATTTATGTTGTTTCCTAACATATGAACTCAAATATATTATGCAAAATAGGAAGAGATATTCTAGAATCAATTCTAACTTGCTCTTGAGAGCCAATTGTTAAATTTTGTATGAGTATTATAACCAAGCATCACCGTTTGAAAAGAAGAGAAAGTAGCTAAGGAAAATTAAATTCCTTTCTCTGTCATGAGAACTTTTTGCTGTGTCAACATCCGTGTCATCGTCTACTCCTCATCCTCCCCAAGCTGACATTTCCAATCAGTTTCCAATTCTTTGTTATTTTCCCCCACATCTCTCTTATCTGTCACCTGGGTGCTCAGGTAGCCGCTGTCCTAACTGCAGCCCTCATTCTGGACCACTGCAGGAGTGGGCTGCTTGGTCTTCCTGCTGCCAGGCTCTCCCCTCCATTCCATTCTCTGTGCCCTGAAGCTGCAATGAGATCCCCAAAATGTCTGAGGTTAGATTTGGATGGGTGAACATGAGTCTTCCCTGTTCCAAACCTAATGCTCAGTGCTGTTTTCCCTCTATCCAGAGTACTTTATTTGCTGTTCCACCTACTGTCCAGTAACAATAATAACTAACTTCAAATAATGTGTGCAATCATTGTGTGCAAAGCACTTTACAATTATTATCTCATTTGATCCTCACAACTATCCTGGGAGGTAGATGCTGTCATTATCCCCAATTTACAACTGAGGAAACTGAAGCAAATGGTTGAAGTGACTTGCCCAGGGTCACCCCGATAGGTCAGAGGCTGGATTTGAACGCTCTTGGCCATCTCTTTGCTACCCTAGCTGCTTCTGTTTGTCACTGTACAGCCTGAGGTGTGAGACCTTGTGTTTCCACAGAAATATGCAAATGAGAGAAGCATCCTGTGAAGAGAGCAGCCTGTTGTTGATCTTAGAATTTGAATTTAAAATTAAAACCTGACTAAAGTGACTGGGGCTTGTGGAGACAGAAAAGTAGGGTAAAGTTTGTAACTTAGCTGTAGGTCACATGCTTAATTTCTTTATGAATATTAATTTTTCCCCAGGAGGAGTATAGGCTCATCTTAATGATCATGTGATAGATGTGGTGGGAGGGGGAACATATGTAGGGGTAAGTATATGTGAGATGAAGCAGGAAGTTGTATGTCCTGGAGCAGCCAGCAAATAGGGAAATGGTAGGGACCTTGTAGCCAGGAAGGATAGAAGGCTTGATCTTCCTCTCTCCTAGTGTGCGCCTGTTCTACAATAGGTCACATGGGCTTTTGTGGGTTTGTAAATGCCTCCTGCCTCCCGACTCTAACCCCAACACTAACCCTAACCCAAAATGCCTGACTCTAACCCTAAATGCAGAGAAGGCGGTGATTCTGTATCTTGCAGGAAGCCCTGGGTGTTGCAGCTTGGACACTTTTGATGAGATGGGAGGAACCCACTACCACCTGTCTTAGTCAATCCCACTTCTGTATATCAGTAATTTTTAGGAAGGTTTCCTTAACCCTTATATTCAATCAGAATCTGCCTTTCTTGTGACATTTGGCAATTGTTTCTAGATCTGCCATCTGAGATCAAACAGAATAAGTGCATTGTCTCAGCCACATGACAAGTATTGCTACATAACTAATTTAAGCCTCTAGGCTTAAATCTGCTTAGTTCTCCTATCAATGACCTCATTGTTAATGTCACGTGCAAATTCATAGCAAGAAATAAATAAATTGCTCAGTTTGATACTAGACCAGGACATGCAACAAATTCAAAACACTAGAGAATCAAGAATTTTTTGCCATTGAAATTAGTTTTGGTACCAAGACTAATGTAGAGACGCAGTGGGATATAATAGATAAAACCTTGTAACCGAGTTAAATGTAAGCTGCAAATTACTATGTAAGGTTGATCAGATTCATATAGTTCCCTGAATCTCACTTTTCCATTTGTGAAATAGCAAGAATAATATCTTCTACTTATCTCATAGGATTGTTGGTTTTGTAAATGTTATTCAAGACTTCCAAATTATTATTACCACACTGTCTACCGCCTCTTGGTGAGCATGCATTGATTGTTTTCTCTATTCATTTATGAATACGTGTATTATTGTATAACATCTAAATGTTCTTCTCAATCCCATCAATTGCTGATCCCTCCTTATGTACTCATAGATTTCTCATTCTTTCCTGACCTGTGAAATAGCTTAGACAAATGCATGCATCAGGATTCAAAAATGTTTCTCTTTCTTGAATAACATTTTTCACTCATGAAGCTGAAAAAATAACTACTTTTTCCTAGCTGTGACACCCTTTTGGAAGGAATTGATTTGTAATAGATTGGAATAGATTGGTTTGTAAGAATGTTAACCCACAAGGAGAACAACACTTACAAAAAGATGCCTGAGAAAGCTTGTTCTTTGGCTCTGTTTCCTGAGAGAGTTATACATGGGATTTTGGTAGTATTCTGACATCAATTTAAAAGCACAGTGTTTTCAATTAATTGTAAAGTGGCTAACAGAATCAGTGGGACCAGAAGCAACAGAGCTGGTAAAATTAACAGCTCATTCAACAGCCAGTTTCACTTTCATCCTGCACCCTGACATGATTCAAAATTGAATATAAGATAATTTCTTTCCTGAGGTGGTTTTGGCACTTTAGTGCACAGTGATATTAGAGGTGATGCAGAGGATTCTTAGGGAGGGGAATAGAAAAAGAGTCATTTGTGTTTGTTTTCATCTAAACTAACCAAAACTCAGTACCCCCAAAGTTTCAAATGCATTTATTTGCAAATATTAAAATGCGTTATCACCACTCTATTAAATTTGCACATTTCAAGAAGAGTTTAAAGGAGTCACTTGAAAGGCAAGTTCAGAGTCACAGTAAATGGTTCCAGTAGATGGAGAAACCTCAAGAGAGACCTTGTTTTAAAAGCAGACATGCTAGGAAGTTGGAGGAAATATAGGAACTGCTTTGATAACATGACTTTGTTTCATTTTGCATTCATGGTAAGAGTTGTATCAAGGGCTGAAAGAATATTTTTAAACTAATTCATGTACATTAATTTCTCCTGGTGCATTTGAATTTCTTTGATAACTATCAATTTATGTCATAAAATTAAAGTCAGTTAAACTCAAAATTTTCCTTCTGTTATTGGGTTTTCTTGTCCTTGAGAACTTTTTTTCTTTTTTTTGTCCTTAATGATATATTATTTTTAATAACATGTAATGATAGTTTTAGCATTCATCTTTGTAAGGTTTTGCGTTTCAAATTTTTCTCCTTCCTTCCAACTCTCCCACCAGTATGCATGTACAATCATATTAAACATATTTCATTATGAGTAATGTTATGGAAGAAGAAAAAGAACAAAATGGAAAAACCATGATAAAAAATGTTTTAAAGATAAAAACATAAAAACAGTGCGCTCAATCTGCTTTCAGACTCCATAGTTCTTTCTCTGGATGTGGATAATGTTTTCCATCATGAATCTTTTGGAAGTGTCTTGGATCTTTGTATTGCTGAGAAGAGCTAAGTCTTGTTGATCATCACATAATATTGCTGTTATTATATACGATATTCTCTTGGTTCTGCTTATGTTTCTTAGCATCAATTCATATAATTCCTTCCAGGTTTTTCTGAAATCTACCTGCTCATCACTTCTTATAGACCAATAGAATGCCATTTCATTCATATATCACAACTTGTTCAGCTATTCTCCAGTTGATAAACATCCCAACAATTTCTAATCATTTGTCATCACAAGAAGAGCTACTATAAATATTTTTATACATGTGGGTCCTTTTATGTTTTTTTATGTTACCTTTGAGATACAGATCTAGGGCATTAATAGTTTTATATCCCTTTACGCACTTCCAAATTGTTCTCCAGAAGTACTGGATCACAACTCTGCTGCTTATACATTAGCATTTCAATTTTCCCAAAGCATCTCCAAATTTATCAGTTTCCCTTTTTGAAATATTAGCCAACCTCATAAATGTGAGATGGCACTTCAGAATCATTTTAATTTGCATTTCTCTAATCAATAGTGATTTAGAGTATAGCTTTAATTTCTTCATCTGAAAATTGCCTGTTCATAATTTTGACCACTTATCAGTTAGGGAATGACTTGTATTCTTATAAATTTGACTCAGTTTTCTATATGTTTGAGAAATGGTGTCTTTATCAGAGAAATTTACTGTAAAGATTATTTCCCAGTTTTTTGATTTCCTTCTAATTCTGGTTGTATTGGTTTTGTTTATGCAAAAGACTTTTAATTTGATCAAAATTATCCATTTTGGGTTCATGACCAAGGCATAAAGAATGAGATGATAAATAAATTGGAAGAGCATAGGATAATTTACCTCGCAGACCTGTGGAAGAGGGAGGACTTTATGACCAAAGAAGAACTAGAGATCACTATTGACCACAACATAGAAAATTTTGATTATATCAAATTGAAAAGTTTTTGTACAAACAAAACAAATGCAAACAAGATTAGAAGGGAAACAATAAACTGGGAAAACATTTTTACAATCAAAGGTTCTGATAAAGGCCTCATTTCCAAAATATATAGAGAATTGACTCTAATCTATAAGAAATCAAACCATTCTCCAATTGATAAATGGTCAAAGGATATGAACAGACAATTCCCAGACAAAGAAATTGAAACTTTTTATAGACATATGAAAATATGCTCCAAATCATTATTAATCAGAGAAATGCAAATTAAGACAACTCTGAGATACCACTACACACCTGTCAGATTGGCTAGAATGACAGGGAAAGATAATGCGGAATGTTGGAAGGGATGTGGGAAAACTGGGACACCGATGCTTTGTTGGTGGTATTGTGAACACATCCAGCCATTCTGGAGAGCAATTTGGAACTATGCTCAAAAAGTTATCAAACTGTGCATACCCTTTGATCCAGCAGTGTTTCTACTGGGCTTATACCCCAAAGAGATACTAAAGAAAGGAAAGGGCCAAAATGTTTGTGCCAAAATGTTTGTGGCTAGAAGCTGGAACATGAAAGGATGTCCATCAATTGGAGAATGGTTGAGCAAATTGTGGTATATGAATGTTATGGAATATTATTGTTCTGTAAGAAATGACCAGCAGGATGAATACAGAGAAGACTGGCGAGACTTACATGAACTGATGCTGAGTGAAATGAGCAGAACCAGGAGATCATTATATACCTCAACAACGATACTGTTTGAGGATGTATTCTGATGGAAGTGGATCTCTTCGATAAAGAGAGTCTTAATTGATCAAAGATGCACAGAAGCAGCTACACCCAGAGAAAGAACACTGGGAAATGAATATAAACTGCTTGCATTTTTGTTTTTCTTCCCGAGTTATTTATACCTTCTGAATTCAATTCTCCCTGTGCAACAAGAAAACTGTTCGGTTCTGCACACATATATATCTAGGATATACTGCAACCATTCAACATGTAAAGGACTGCTTGCCATCTGGGGGAAGGGGTGGAGGGAGGGAGGGGAAAAATCGGAACAGAAGTGAATGCAAGGGATAATGCTGTAAAAAATTACCCTGGCATGCGTTCTATCAATAAAAAGTTATTAAAAAAAACCCCAAAATTATCCATTTTGGGTTCATGACCAAGGCATAAAGAATGAGATGATAAATAAATTGGAAGAGCATAGGATAATTTACCTCGCAGACCTGTGGAAGAGGGAGGACTTTATGACCAAAGAAGAACTAGAGATCACTATTGACCACAACATAGAAAATTTTGATTATATCAAATTGAAAAGTTTTTGTACAAACAAAACAAATGCAAACAAGATTAGAAGGGAAACAATAAACTGGGAAAACATTTTTACAATCAAAGGTTCTGATAAAGGCCTCATTTCCAAAATATATAGAGAATTGACTCTAATCTATAAGAAATCAAACCATTCTCCAATTGATAAATGGTCAAAGGATATGAACAGACAATTCCCAGACAAAGAAATTGAAACTTTTTATAGACATATGAAAATATGCTCCAAATCATTATTAATCAGAGAAATGCAAATTAAGACAACTCTGAGATACCACTACACACCTGTCAGATTGGCTAGAATGACAGGGAAA